>NC_056739.1:1194364191-1194626063 GCF_019279795.1 Protopterus annectens
AATTCATTGAAAACAATTTTCTTTTAAAAGTTTTCCTTTTTTTCCAAACAAAGTATACAAATATCATCCAAATAACGGGTATAGAAAGTTATGTTTTGGTACCAGGAGGTATTAAATACAAATTTTTGCTCCCAGTAATACAACACACAGTTGGCATAAATGGGGGCACAGGGGGCTCCCATAGCTACCCTTTTCCTTTGTTGATATAAATCACCATTGAAATATACAAAATTGTTTCTAAGGATTACGTCGGTAAGGTCAAGAATTAAATTTGTCACTACCTCCCAGTCCTGCTTCAAAACTTAAAATTTCAGCAAACCATTCCATCCCTGTATTATGGGGAATACTGGAAAATAATTCTACCACATCAGTGGTGGCAAACCAGACATTAGCATCAAATTTGTCTGTCGTAATTTCTTTAAAAAAATCCCAGGAATCTTTTGAAATATGCGTAATGTTACTAATGAATTTCTTTAACTGAGAATCCACAAAAATACCCAGTGGTTCAGTGATGCTCCCCACCCCTGCCACTATAGGTCTAAACTTAAGAGCGTCAATACCTTTATGAACCTTGGGAATTCCAAAAAATAACTGGGATTCTAGGACAGTCCACATGTAAAAAATTAAAACAGTTTCTCATTAATACAACCCTGAAGCAAGTGGTCAGTCAACAAATATTTGATTTTGGAATAGGCGATGTATATTTCGTTATGCGACACTACCGTGTGACACTCAGAGTCCTGCAAAATGTTGTGAATATACATATTGTATTCATCAATGTACATCAAAACCACCCCTCCCCCTTTGTTGGGTTTCATAATTCTAATTTGTTCATTTTTCAAAAATGTTACCAGTATTTTTTCATCTTTGGACATATTATTATTGGAGGGATCATCAAAAAAATTAGTATGCCGTAAATCTTGTTCCACCATTTCCTCAAACAACTTTAAAAAACAGTTGGTAGGTGGATTAAATAAATTTCTTCTAGTTAATTCATCACTATCCACCTGTACACCCTTAAAATACATTTGCAAATTCAATTTTCTAATGAATAATTTGAGATCAATGAGAGTGTTGACCATAGAACCACTCTTTAACAGGAACAAAATGAAACCCCTTAGTAAAGACACTGAAATACCTGTCAATACCTAATTCAATAAAATTATAAATAATGAAGTTGTCCTGTTTACAAATTCTCGGGTCTGTATTATTATTAAGTCCTGAATAACTTTCATCAAAAAATGAGTCATTAGAATTCTCATGGGGTGAGGGAATGATCAAATCTGATATACTTAATAGTTCCATGTTCTCCCCTGGTATCTGTTCCCCCTCCCCCCTCTGTAGGGCTGGCCATTCTGAAGAGTAATTCCTCTGTTTTTCGGCTAGCCTCTCGCTTCTCCTCAGTGTGTCCACCCCTAAAGGCATACCTTCCTGCTCGGTAGTATTCACATTGTGACCATCATCACCAAAATTTCCATTATCCACATTTTTAGATTCCTTAAAATTGTTAAAAGTGGGGTAAGCCCTACCATTTTTATAATCATTTAAGTCACAGTCAAGTTTTTTCACCTTCCTATAAATGATTTTTTTCACAATAATTATCTATCTCCACAAATAAATTATATTTCTTATCAACACTTCCTTTTTGCACATCAAAAATCTTTTTATGCAAGTTGTTAGTCTCAATTAATAAACTTTCATTCTGGGACTGATAATCCCTAACCATTAATTTTAGCATCTCTATTCCCATCTTGTTAAACAGCTCAGTAAGCTGTTTGTACAGTTCAGAATTGTATCTGTTGTAATTGTAATTGGTGGAAATCGGGAGGCTAGAATTGAGTTCCGAGAACCGTTTTGGCAGTTAAAAACTGACGCAGGTAGTCCACCAGGTTTAAATGACCATTTAAGCATCACTAGTGTGTTGAAATTAAGGCGAGCCAAACTGTGATTTTATAGATTCGAAGTTTTTAACTTTTTTCAGGTCTGTTAAACATTGAATTTAGGATGTTAGTAGTTGTAACATTTTTCAGACTACTTGTGTTTTTATGGTAATTCTGTGTGGGCACATTATTATTCCAGTATGGAATATTAATTTATTGTTTTAAATAATGTTTTTGTATGATGCATTAAGTCTTAGGGGGGAATGTATATATGTTAGTTTCTTTTCGTAATTTTTTTATACCTTTTTCATACATTTTTTCCTATGTTCTGTGCACAATTTGTGTGTGTTTTATGGGTGTTTAAGGCATATTTAGTGTTCTTAACAGCAATATGGTCTTTTTAAACAGTAATTAATCAATTAACCAATTTGGTAGCATTTGTATTTAAATGTGTTGGAATGGCAGTCTAACTAGTTCTGAAGAAGCTTTGCATTGGGCAAGGTGAAAGCGCGCTCAACTTTACTTGGATATTTTTATTTGTGGACTGTGCGATTGTTTGTACCTTCGATTGGGCTCCAGTTGGATTAAAGATTTACATTTCCCGGTTCTTGGCTGTTCTCTTGGATTGTTCTTATTTTTGACACATACATACATGTACAGTTGCTGAAGCACTGAAAAGTACAGTTGTGTACCTACCATAAATGTAGATGTTCCAGTGTATTCACTGTTGCAGTCATTACTCTTGGGTTATCCTGCTGGCAGGCTACCTGCAGTCGGCCTGAATTCCAAAGTCCTGGTCCGGCGTTGGTTGCCGTCACCTCTTCCCTGATGTCAGTGCGCCAGGGGTATAAAAGATGCAGCAGACGCCATTTTCTTCTGTTTTTCTTGCCCCAGATGTCAGGTGCCCCCAAAAGGGTAGGCTAAATAGATTATGCCAATAAACACGCATGCACTAAAGTAAACATTTCCTTCATCTCCAAGCAAATACACCACATAGGTTGTATAGAATAGAGAAGTACATATAAAACCCAGCAAATGAAAGGGGGACAGTGGGAGGGTAACCTGGAATGCAACAGTGAATACACTCTAACATCTACATTTATGGTAGGTACACAACTGTACTTATGTTCATCATGTTTAACTGTTGCAGTCATTACTCTTGGGTTGAATCCCAAAGCTGAGGATGGGTGGCTGGGCTAAATAGGATTAGAAGAGGCTATGAGGCCCTGCAGAACGGCAGTGGGAAAGCCTGCTCTGGATTTACAGTAGAGAGGTAAGTGTTACTGCTTTGTAAAAGTGTGCACTGAACTCCAAGTTGCAGCCCCTAAGATATATTGGATGGTACTCCTCTGAGGAAGGCTGCTGAAGTGGCTGCTGCTCTGGTAGAATGTGGCCTAATGCCCTTAGACACTGATTTGCCATGCTGTGAGTAGCAGAAATGAATGCAATGACCTATCCATTTAGAAATGGTCTGTTTTGATATAGCCTTTTCCTTGTGATCCTGCAGCATATGCCACTAAAAGTTGTTCAGTCTTTCTGAAAGCTTTAGTTCTGTCTAAGTAGAAATGTAGCTGTCTGTGTATGTCCAAAGAATGCAGAAGTCTCTCACCCTTGTTCTGTGGGTTTGGATAAAAGGTAGGCAAGTGAATGGCTTGGTTGATGGCCACACTGGACACCACCTTTGGCATAACTGTAGGGTTTGTCCTCAGAGAAACCCTGTCTGGATGAAAAATGATAAAAGGTTCCACAGCCATGAGTGCCTGTAACTCAGAGACTCGTCTTGCAGAGGTTATTGCTAGGAGCAGAGCTGTTTTCCAGGATAAGAATTTTATATCTGCTGTTGAGGCTGGCTCAAAAGGAGGCAGAGTGAGTTTTTCCAAGACATAATTGAGGTCCCATGCAGGTATTGGTGCTCTCCTTGGAGGCCTGATGTTTTTGACCCCTCTGAGGTACTGCCTTATTAAAGGAGGAGAAAAAGATAGGTGGTTCCGTATTGTAATGGGCTGAAATGGCAGAGGCATGAATCTTAATTGATGAAAAAGAAAGGCCTTTGTCCAGCATCTCAGTTAACTATTGTAAAATCTGAGGAATATTTGGTACATACGTGTCAATGCCTTGTTCCTGGCTCCAAGCACAGAATCTCTTCCATTTTTCTGCATAAGATTTTCTGGTACTGGGCCTCCTGGCCTCCAAGATAACATCCATAACAGCTTTTGAAAGAGGAGTGTTCTGAATGGCTACATTATCCGCCATGCTGCCAGATTTAGGGTCCAGAGTTGGCTGTGCAGGATTGGATTGTTTTGTTGGGTCAGTAAGTGAGAAGTTTGAGGCAATGTCCATGCTGGACCTTGAGACAAGCTCTTTAGGATTGGGTACCAGTGCTGGTGTGGCCAATCTGGGGCAATCAGTATCATTTTTGGCTTCTCTTGTCTGACCTTTAGGAGTACCTTGGGGAGGAGAGGCAGTGGAGGAAAGACATATACTGTTAGGTTTTTCCAGCTGAAGGATAGGGCATCCACTTTCCATGCTTGTTTGTGATAAATCCTTGTGCAAAATCTCTGTAATTGGCAGTTGTGAGGGGAGGCAAATAGATCTATGTCTGGGCATCCCCATTTCCTTGTTATCATGCCGAAGACTTGTGGATCCAGTATCCACTCGTGGGGATCCATGAGGTTTCTGCTTAGTCTGCCAGAGTATTTATTTTTCCTGGCAGGAACTGTGCTTGCAGGTGAACTTGATAAGCCAATGCTGTGTCCCACAAGGTCATTGCTTGTCTGCAGAGAGGATAGGAATGTGTGCCTCCCTGCTTGTTTATGTACCACAGGACTGTAGTATTGTCCGTCTTTATCAGTAGATGTCCTGGATGAAGTAGATCCTTGAAGGCTGTCAGGGCATTCTGAACAGCTAGCATCTTTTTTTGATGGATATGAAGATGCATATGGCTTGTGGGCCATGTGCCTTGAATACATTTTCCTACCATGTGGGCCCCCAGGCATAATCTGATGCATCCGTTGTTAGTGTCTGCCTGGCTGTGGGTAAAGTGAATGGCAGACCCTTATTGTGGTGACAGGCCAGTGCCCAATATCGAAACTCCTGTTGCAGGCAGGGAATGAAGGTAATTAAAGTTTCCAGGCTGTGGCAATGTTGAGTCCAAACACTTTTTAGATACCATTGTAGTTTCCTCATATGCAGTCTGGCATATGGAATTAGCAGAATGCAGGGTGCCATGAATCGCAAGGCCTGCAGAATTTTCCTTGCAGAAAACTGGGCCTTTGTTGCCAACTTTTTGAAGTAAGAAGTCAGTTGCCTTTGTCTGGCGTGAGATAAGCCATCTGGGCAGTTGTATTTAAGCTTGCACCCAGGAATATTATCTCTTGAGAGGGTACTAGTTTTGATTTCTTTTCCTTTACTGTGTACCCTAGGCAAATTAGTAATCTTTTTACAAACGCCAAATGCTTTAGAAGAATGTCTTTGCTCTCTGCTTGAATAAGGCAGTCGTCCAAGTAAGGATATATTTGAATTCCTCTGTCTGCAAAATGCAATTACTGGTGCCAGGCATTTTGTGAAGACCCTGGGCGCAGTAGATAAACCAAAGGGCGGTGCAGAGAATTGGTAGTGCATTGAGCCAGCTATGATTCTGAGGTATCTTCTGCAAGATTGTGTGATTGGGACATGCAGGTATGCCTCTTTTAGGTCCAAAGTTACTAGCCAAGCCTTCTTGCCCAGCATGGGCAGTAGCTGTTGCAGAGTCAACATCTTGAATTTTGGAACATCCAGAAACGTGTTTAGTATAGACAGGTCTAGTACTGGTCTCCAGGCTTTGTCCTTTCTGGGCACCAAGAAAAGTCTCGAGTAAAATCCTTGCCCCTGCTCTTGCTGTGGTACTTGTTGAATGGCCCTCATGTCCATGAGGGATGTAATTTGCTTTTATGCCTCTGCCCATTGATTGTGTGGCAGGTCTGGCATACCTTTTGCCCTTGGCAGGGTGTGAAAGTGGAACCTGTAGCCCTGGAACACTATGTTCAAGACCCATTTGTCCTGGGTAATCATTTGCCAATTTGGTGAAAAAAGTGCTAGTTTTCCCCCTAAGGGGGCTGCCAAAAGATAAGTGCTTGGATCTGGTAGAGGAAAGTCATTGGGACTGTTTCCTGTATGGTTGTGATTTGTCTTCTCCTCTTTTGGAGGTAGAAGCACCCCATTGTTTAGGCCTGTATGAGCCTTGGGGCTGAGATCTGCCTCTGGGACGTCTTTGTCTGCCTCTTTGTGGCCTGTCTGACACTGGAAAGGACCAGTTCTTTGTATGTCAGTTCCTGCTAAATCTGGGTGGCTGTACCTGTAGGAAATCCTTAACTGTCTGCATGGATTTCGCTTTATCTTCCATTTTCTTCAACACCTCTTCTGCCTTAACACCAAAGTATCATGTTGCAATGGAGCATCCAGTAATTTTGCTTTAACATGATCAGGCAGATTCTGTTCCTTTAATCAAGCATGCCTTCTAATGAAAGAACCCGTAACAGCGGCCCTGCAAGAGGCCTCCAGTGAATCAAAACCACATTGCAAAGTATGCTTTCCCACTTGTTCAGCTGCATGCAATAAATCCTGCATTTCCTTGTTATCAGAACATTCAGAATTTGTCAACATTTTCTGTTTAAGCAGTGACATTAAGTATCGCTGATATTTAAGCATATGAAACTGACAATTTAAAGCCCTTACAGCCAAAGTAGCAGAAGTGTAAACTTTTTTCCATCTGTCCAGTGCCCTAGAATCCTTATCAGAGGGGACAGGGTTTTTCGCAGTGGAAGCCTTGACCCCTTTGGGACCCTGAGATATAGTTTCTGAGTCAGCAGTGGGGTTTTTATATAGAAATTTATGAGTCTGGGACCCTGTAGTATCTGCCTGGCTTAGCAGGTGCAGGGGGTAAAGAGTCAGGAGACAGGCCGGACTCTGAAAATACATCTACAATGTCTAGAACAGGAGGAATAGCAAAAGGTCTGTGCTGAAGTAGTAAAAGAAAGTCTCCGAGCCTTTTCTTAGATTCTAAGAAATCTTGGCTCTCCCAGTGAAAATACTCCCTCATGGTATGCAGGGTTTCCACAAAAGAATAACCCTTAGGAGGAGAGGCTGAAGGAATGGATTCTTCAGCATCAGAATCCTCGTAGGGAGGAAAAGAGTATCACTATTCAGAAGAGGAATCAGAGGAAAATGAAACCTGATCAGAATAATCATATTCTGTCTCTTGCCTAGGCCTCTTATCAGGAGGGGGATGGGAACCCCTGATCAAAGTAATTAGGTCTTCGGCCATTTTAAGCATCTGTTTTTTAGGCATGGAAGTCTGTGTAGGAGAATGCTGCACTTGTTTCTTTGTCTTTAGAACTGCTTTAGTCTTTACCTTTGAAGCTGAAGTTGGCTTAACATATAACTGTGTAGGTCTGAAGACACCCTCAGAAGTCGATGACTGCTCAGCGGCTCCGGACCCATCTGAGGGAATGGTTTCAGAGTGTCCAATACCTTGAGTATCCAGAGGCCCAGTCGGCTCCACGTGGGTGTCGGAAGCGGCCTGTGGCTCTGAGGTAGCAGGTGTCAGGGGCTGCGAAAGCTCCTGAGAACCGACAACTGGCCTAGCGGAGGCCTACTCGGTTTTGGACCTCGGATGCCTATCCTTTTCCTTGTCCTTGCATTTTTTGTAAACTCCGGTCGTCGGCTGTTCCGACGGCATTATATTGTTAAATCTTCGGCCAAAGTAATGAAATGCAAAATTGAACCGACGCTTAATAGTGCGTTGGTTAAATCTAGCACAAAACAGACATCTAGCAACGTTGTGGTCAGGGCCTAGGCAAGGAATACAGTAAGAATGAAAATCCTTATGAGGTATTTGCTTCCCACAGGAAATACAATTGTTAACTTTTTCTGACATCAGTCTGGAGCAAGAAAAAAGTTTCCCCAACGGGGTACTTAGCTTTAATGAAGACTTTGGTTCTGAAATTCGGACTTGAAAATCTCAGGAGTCGGCCGACCGGCACTTGCGAACTACTTTTGCTTCGGGCACCGCACGGCAAGAAAGACTGAAGAAAATGGCATCGGCTGCATCTTTTATACCCCTGGCGCATTGACGTCAGGGAAGAGGTGACAGCAACCGATGCTAGACCAGGACTTTGGAATTCAGGCCGACTGCAGGTAGCCTGCCAGCAGGATAACCCAAGAGTAATGACTGCAACAGTGAAACATGATGATCACAGGTTCAATGCATCACTTATTCAGGGCTTCTGTGAATTTAGATAGTGTAACTGTATTTATCTACAATCTCATTATCTCATGCCAAAGCCAACATGATACCAACCTACAACACTTAAGAAATCCTGGTGGCATGCAACAAGATCAACACATTAATAAAAGGGTTTAAGTCCCCATCAGTGCTCCCTGCTTAACTCCCCATCAGTGCTCCCTGCTTAACACAATAAGTATTTAAATCAGCTGGAGTCTATACCTAATAAACCCAACATCATAATTTAGGTGACCTAAACTATGCATTCATCAATGGGCAAGCATATGCAATTAACAATTATGTACACTGCTTTCTAAACTTTGTTAATGTCAGTTCCCCAGACCAAACTATCCTACTCCCTACTAGAGGTGTAAACCTCACTGACCTCACCCTTATAAACGAGGGCACAGCCTGCACCACACAGCTATCAGGATATCATATTAAGTTGTCAAAAGTTAATATCAGGGAGATAACAGTCCTCCTGTATACAGCGTTAGTTAGCCCAATTATGGACTACTGCACACTCAATTTTGTCAGACAAATTACAGAATAGTGCACGCCATTCTGTAATTCACTCTTAAACCATCACGTGCAGCTGGAGAAGGCACAAAGGTTATTCAAAAGCAGGAATAAAGAGCTTCAATGCTTGGCTTTGAGCCAAAGACTACAACTCTTTCTTTGTGTTTTAGTACTCTCTTAGAGTAGACCCATGTCTGACACAAAGAACATTAAAGGATACCCTTATCTGAGACGTTGGGATACTTTGGCTCAGTTAAAAGCAATATCAACTGTAATGTGAAACTTGATTTCACATCCCGAAGACTCCCATGCCAATGGAATAAACTCAAACTCAGACTGTCAATCCATATCTTCAAAATGAAAATGGATAACTATACATATTCAACAAGGAATCCAGGCTATCAAACTCCTGAGTGGGCAGTAACATTTGGGCTTGTTCACCAAACCTATGAATCTTTGACTCTGCAAGTATTGAGTACAACTTTAGACTGGATGAACACTATCACATGGGTTCTACTTCACATGCATTCTGTATTGCAACCTTCATATAAGCTCATGGGATTCTTGGTCAAAGATTTCTGGGTAATGACAGTTTTGGGTTTTTGTATATTCTGGGGTAAAAGTCCACAAAGTCCCAGTGGCTGTCTTAATTTAGACAATTACACTGAGACCCTGTCAATGTTATCTCGTACAAGGAATTGGTCTGGTATGCTCATCAACTCACTACTGATAGTCCCTGCACTGGGCCAGTTTAATAACAGGTGGTGAAACAGGCAGATGTTTCGTGGAGAAATGGACAGAAAGTGGTCAGTCTATGAGAGCAGTCCCAGTACCAAGTCCTAGGCGATCACCACAATTCAAATATCAGATCCAATGAATGCCTGTGATAGTGGGCTGTGGAAGAAACGACCAAAGTAAAGTTGAAAAGCTGAGTTTTTCATAATCTAGAAAACATCCATGCTGAGGTCACAATTCATTGATTATTCAGCTACCAAAGTTGTCAGAGTAAATATATCACATGCTCCCACACTGTGTTGATGAGGAAGTCAGTGGGTTCCTGTAGAAAAGTGCCACGATTGATGGGTGGACAGCATACCAACATAATTCTGCAACACACTCTTGCCCTCATAATACTTCAAATAACTGATTTCACTGCATCTGACTTATCTCACTTATGGGATGGTACCAGATAGGTAATCCATTGGTAATATTGTTCTGTCAAGGCTCTGAACAGGCAAGAATTGAGGTAAAATGGTCTCCTTCAAATGGAGGCTAGAATTACAATCTGTCCATGTCACAGTAATGATCTCAAGGTCCAGAGACCACAGCATGTCAGATAAGCTCAGTATATTACTTACAGAGCTGGAAACCGATAACAGAAATGGAAATGCAAAAAACATAGAAAAGGTCTCATTTTATAGCTGATGATCAGACTCCACAGGTGCAACAGTGAAGCAGCAACTACTCCATCCCAGTGTGATTTTGTCCTTTTGAGGCTGAATGTAAACTTATTAGAAATGTTCCTGGTCTAGTCAGTATAAGCAAGTCAATTGCCTCTTGTCTCCCTACGCTTAGATGCCTACCAAAGCTGGTATGCTAATAGTGAAGAGAAGATAAACCAGTGTGAGAACAAATGACAACTCAAAAGGAGAAAGAGCAAAAAACAGGTCCCTAGTATAGTGAAGACCTATGTCATGCAAAGCAGAACTAGGCCACAACCAGTATAACAAAATATAAACATGGCTAAGGTATCTAGCAATTATAATGTAAAATACAGATGTAAAGAAACAATTACCTACCAAAGCAGCAAGACTTCTAAATAATCAGAACAATACTACAAAATCAAACACTCCAAACACAATAAAACAGCACTATGAAAGACGGGTTAGAAAAATGTAAGAAAGGGATTAAGGTAACAAATGAAAATCACGTACTTACCAGAAAGCTAGATCTGCGTTGTCTTGTCTGGTTCAACAATTGGGTATCGGATCAACAGCTTGGATTCAGGGCTCTGACTCCACCATACCCATAATTCCCTCTGGTCTCCAGATTAACTCAGATCAAATTTGTCTGATTACAGTTCTACTAGTCAACATAAAAAAAGAGGCTCTGCTAACCCCTATCAGGTAAATAGGATACAAGTACAACAGTGAGAAAGGCTGTACAACACACAAAGCCCCTTTCAGAGCCAACGGTCATATCAGGAGTCAGAGAATGACAATTTAGAAAGTAGGACGAAGGGAGGGAGGGATGATGAACCAGACAAAAAAAATTACAATATGGATCTAGTGTTATGTTATGCACATAACTATCTTACCTGATGTCCTTTTCATCTGATTTAACAACTGGGACACATTTCCTAGCCATCGAGAATGGAGACAAAGGATGTATGAGATCTGGATTATACATCCAACTTGTAATGAGACACAAAGTTATGAAGAGTAGACCAAAAGTAACTGCACATATCTTATCAATAGGAACCCTACCCACAAAGGCAGTGGAAGTAGCCACAGCTGAAGTAGTAGAAGCCTTTGGTTTGCCATGTAAGGCTATTCCCATTTTGTCATGAACAAAGGCAACACAATAAGAAAAGCCATCTGGACAGTGTAACTTTAGAAACTCCTTAAACCAACTTGGCTTTTGAAAAGTCACGGAAGAGATGCTCAGACTTTGATATCCTTTGCCCTGTGCAAATAAAATCCAAGTTGTCTGTTAATATCTAGCAACTGTTGGGTATATTCCCCTCTGTTAGAGAACTTTGTGAAAAACACTGGTTGATTGACACTATGACTAAGGTTTGCTTCAGATGTCACCTTTGGAAAAAAGCAAGGGTTTGTTCGCAGAGAAACCCTTATGAAAAAAAAGCAAATATTGCAGCTTACATGATAATGTTTGCAACTCCAAAATTCTCTCTGCAGATGCAACAGCCACCAAAAAAAAAAAAAGAGGATCTTCCAAGAAAGAAAAATCAGTTCCACAGTAGAAGCAGGTTCAAAAGGAGCCTAGGTCACAATCTGAAGCATGACAGTAATATCCCAAGGGGGAACCTGATTGGAAGTTTTAAAAGAAAGGTTCCTTTTAAAAATGCCTTGGAAATCGAGAAGTAATACAGGTCTAATTCAGTCCAATGTGAAAATTGGAAATGGCTACCAACTGTACATTAATAGTTGAAAAACTGGAACCTTTCTGAAACAATTCTGCACAAAGGTCCAAAATTGACAGAAAGGGGGCTGAGGTCTAATAGTCTTGAAGAAGCCCACATAGCAAATCTTTGCAAAGTACTACAATAAACTTTTGATATTTGGTTTCTGTGAGGAGGAGAACATTTTAATAACTGGTGTAGACAGTCTGGCATCCCTGGCCATCCTTAAAATTGGAGAAACCGTTGTTAATTTCAAAGTTTTCAGGTCCAGGTGAAGCTGACTAGATGGATGAAACAGAAGGTCTGGACAAGGGTCCAACACCCAAAACAGATGTAGTACACAAGACCAGAGAAAGGGGAACCAAACCTGCCAGGATCAAAAGGGAGCAATGAGGATAACCTTGGCCTTACACCTCCTGGCTTTCTGAAGAAATTTTGTTATCAAAGGAAAAGGCAGGAAAACAGATGAC
Source organism: Protopterus annectens (assembly GCF_019279795.1). Classification (NCBI taxonomy): domain Eukaryota; kingdom Metazoa; phylum Chordata; order Ceratodontiformes; family Protopteridae; genus Protopterus; species Protopterus annectens. Next base: position 1,194,376,465 of record NC_056739.1, read on the forward strand.
CCAGGGGCCAATTGTGGACTAGAGCTCCTCTCTGTGTCTGCCTCTGTGCAGGTATCAGGGCAAAGTAACTGCTGCACTTAAGTAGGAAGCAAAAAAAAAAATAGCAAAGCTGACCCCAGTGACTGAAAATCGGTGTTGCCACTGCTTGTTTGAGTTGTTTGAGGAACCATTCATCAGGCAGAAGAATAGACCTGCTCAGTTTGTCCACCAGAACATTAAAGGTCACTGGGATGTGCATTGCAATTAGAAAGCAACGAGAAGACATCCCCCATTGCACACTCTTGCGGCTTTCCAGCACAGTGGGTAGGAATTGGTTCCTACATGCTTGCTGACGTACTAGACTTCAGCCATGTTATCCATCTGGATGAAGATAACACATTTGGAGAGAGAGTCCTGAAAGGCTGCAATGCTACAGAGGACTGCACTCATCTCAAACTTACTGATATGAAGAATGTCCCCTGTCATTAAAGAACCTTGAACAGTCTTCCCTTCAAAATGCCCCCTCCTAAAAGGAAAGCATCCATGGTCACAGTTGCCACTGGGGCAGTGGGGAGAATGGTCAGTCCCATGAAACTAAGGGGGAAGGAGGTCAACCACCAATTAATGTGTTTTCTGCATATCTGCATGAGACGCATTAGGGTATGAAGCCCAAAATAAAAAACCCTACGATTAGGCTAATAGAAAAACTAGAAAAGATGTTCGATGAACATCAGACTTCAAATCGCATGTCTTGATAGATCAAGTGGCATATGAGATCGTCGGTAATTTGGGGACCACAGGGAATTGTGTGTGTAGGAGAGGAGTCACAGCCCTGGATCCAAGCTCTTGAAAAGCACTGGCGTCAGATCAGATGGATCTGATAATCCAGTTGTTGAATTAGATGAAAAAGGCATCATCAGATTACAGGGTTCCATTACATTTAAGACTGAAGTCACACAAAGACTGTACCAAAGACCAGCCCCATAAGAACAGTTATCCATTAGCCATGTAATGCAAAAGAAATCGTGGTATGTAAAGCACAGCAAAGTCAGAAAATTTTCCACTGAAAAAGCAAGGAAATATTGCACATGTGCACACCAGATAAAAATCAGTTATTGTTTAGGTAAAGCTTTCTTTAAGACACAGACATATGATAAATTTTAAAAGTGGTGTTCCAGAAAAAGGCAAAATACATACAAAAATGTGAGCCACAGACAGACGCAAAGTCCATCACAGCTGAAATCCTAAGCTGTAGAAAGTACAGTTGTGTACACTTACCATAAATGTAGATGTTAGAGTGTATTCACTGTTGCAGTCATCACATTTGGGTTATCTGCTTGCAGTAGCCGTCAGTCGGCCTGATTATCAAAGTCTTGGGTCCTGCATCGTTTGCTGTCTCATCTTCCGTGATGTCAGGTAGTCAGGGGTATAAAGCATGCCGCCAACACCATTACATCAGTTTTTCTTGCCCCAGATGTCAGGTGCCCCCCTCATGGGAAGCAATTTTATATATATATATATATATATATATATATATATATATATATATATATATATATATATATATATATATATATATATATATATATACACACACACACACACACACACACACACACACACACACACACACACACACACACACACACAAGGTTATATCTCCCAACAAAAAGCAAATACACCAAAAAGCTTTTAAGCATAGTAAAGGAGAAAAGAGGTATAGCCAAAAGAAGTCAGGGGGCTGGAGGGAGGGTAACCAGGACTTCTACAGTGAATACACTCGAACATCTACATTTATGGTAAGTGTACACAACTGTACTATGTTCTTTGTGTTTCACTGTTGCAGTCATCACATTTGGGTTATCTGCTTGAAGTAGCCCTCAGGTCGGCCTGATTATCAAAGTCTTGGGTCCTACGTCGGTTGCGGTCTCATCTTCCATGACGTCAGGTAGTCAGGGGTATAAAGCATGCAGCCAACACCATTCCATCTGTTTTTCTTGCCCCAGATGTCAGTCAGGTGCCCCCCTAATGGGAAGATATACATATATACATATATATATATATATATATACATATATACATATATACATATATACATACATATATACATACATACATACATATATACATACATATATACATACATATATACATACATACACACACACAAGGTTATACCTCCAACAAAAAAGCAAACAAACCAAAAAGCTTTTAAGCATAGTAAAGGAGAATAGAGGTATAGCCAAAAGAAGTCAGGGGGCTGAAGGGAGGGTAACCAGGACTGCAACAGTGAATACACTTGAACATCTACATTTATGGTAAGTGCACACAACTGTACTATGTTCTTTGTGTTTCACTGTTGCAGTCATCACATTTGGGCAGATTCCCAAAGCCAAGGATGGGAGGAGGAATTTAGATAGCATTAGGACCAGCTATAAGGCCCTGCAAGACTACAGTGGCAAAGCCAGCTCTGGATTTAGAGAAAATTGGCAAATGGTAATGCTTGCTGAAAGTATGTACAGAACTCCAGGTAGCAGCTTCTAGGATGTCCCCGGTAGGGATACTTCAGAGAAAGGCTCAGAGGTAGATGCAGCCCTGGTTGTAATGCGGTCTAATCCCCTGTGGGATAGATTTTCCATGGTGCTTATAGCAGAAATTAATGCAATGGCCTATCCATTTAGAAATGGTTTGCTTTGAAATAGCCTTCCCCTGTGCCCGTGCAGCAAATGCCACCAGCAGTTGTTCAGATTTCCTTTAAGGTTTAGTCCTATCCAAGTAAAATCTAAGTTGTCTGTGCACATCTAAGGAGTGCAGTATCCATTCCCCTTTGTTCTGTGGATTAGAAAAGAAAGTTGGCAAATGAATGGACTGATTAAGAGCCACACTGGATACTACCTTGGCCATGAAGGAGGGATTGGTCCTGAGGGACACCCTGTCCGCATGAAAGATGATGAAAGGCTCCACTGCCATAAGGGCCTGTAATTCAGATACCCTTCTTGCTGAAGTGATTGCTAAAAGGAAGTCTTTTTTCCAAGAAAGGAATTTTAACTCTGCACTTGCAGCTGGCTCAAAAGGAGGAAGAGTGAGTTTTTCCAATAAAAAGTTAAGTTCCCAGGCTGGAGTTGGGGCTCTCCTGGGTGGTCTTAAGTTTTTGGCCCCTCTGAGGAACTGCTTAAGCAGTGGATGAGAGAAGAGGGGTGGGTTCTGTGTTGTAATGAGCTGAAATGGCTGAGGGATGAATTTTGATGGAGTAAAAAGAAAGGCCCTTGTGAAGCATCTCAGTTAAGTATTGAAGAATCTGAGGTAAATTGGGCGCTGCTGTGCCCATCCCTTGAGTCTGGTTCCAGGCACAGAATCTTTTCCATTTGTCAGCATAAGATTTTCTAGTACTAGGCCTCCTTGCCTCCAAAATTACATCCAACACTTGTTTACTGAGGGATGGTAATGGAGAGATTAGGTAATTAGCCAGGCTACCAGGTTCAGGGTTTGAAGAAGAGGGTGCAGAATCTGGCTCTTCTGTAGAGACAGCAGCAGGGTAGAGGTCTGAGGCATGTGCCATGGAGCCAGCAGAGAGACACTGCGCAAGAGGGGGTACCAGTGTTGGTGTGGCCAGTCTGGTGCAATCAGTATCATCCTTTGTTTGCCCTGTTTGATCTTTAGTAGTACTTTGTAGAGGAGAAGCAGAGGAGGAAAGACAAAGTGATAGATTTTTACAGCTGAAGGACAGAGCATCCACATTCCAAGCTTGTTTGTGGGGAGTCCTTGTGCAGAATTTGTCCAAGTGGTTGTTCTGGGGGGAGGCAAACAGGTCTATATCTGGGCTCCCCCATTTGTTTATCAACATGTTGAAAGTCTTTGGTTCTAGTTTCCACTCCTGCGGGTCCATGAGATTTCTGCTTAGTTCGTCTGCCAGTGTATTTAGTTTTCCTGGCAGGAAGTGAGCCTGTAGATGCACTTGGTAGCTCAAGGCTGTGTTCCACAGAGGCATGGCTAGTCTGCAGAGGGGGTATGAATGGGTACCCCCCCCCCGCTTGTTTTTGTACCACAAAGCAGTGGTGTTATCCGTCTTTACCATTAGTTGTCCTGGAAGAATGTGGTCCTTGAAGGCTGTCAGAGCATTCTGTACAGCTAACATTTCTTTTTGATTGATATGCAGGTGCATTTGACTTCTTTTTTTACCCTCCAAATGTAGGGCAAACAAAAAATAGACACTAAACTCTTATTGATACTCTCCATGGAAATCTTTAGTAAAAGGCGAAAGATTTATGCGTTTTGAAGAGAAATCAGAGTACGAATGAAAATCTTTGAGGTATTTGCTTTCCACAAGAAATACAATTACTGACTTTTACTGACATCGGTTTAGAGCAAGAAAAAGTTTCCCCAATGGGGTACTTAGCTTTAGTTGAAGACTTCGGTTTTGAAACTCGAAAACGAAAATTTCAGGAGTCGGACGACCAGCACTTGTGAACTGCTTCTGCTTTGGGCACCGCATGACAAGAAAGACTGATGTAATGGCATCAGCTGCATGCTTTATACCCCTGACTACCTGACATCATGGAAGATGAGACGGCAACCGACGCAGGACCCAAGACTTTGATAATCAGGCCGACTGAGGGCTACTGCAAGCAGATAACCCAAATGTGATGACTGCAACAGTGAAACATGAAGAACATCATACTCATAACACATGGAGGAGAGGAACTATCCTAGACTCACTGCCACCATAAAAACCCAACAGGCCAGAAGCAAACTTTCTAAGGTGAACTCAATTCAGCATCACAATCTGCACCACTTATCCAATATCAAAACTTCCAATGCCTCAAGAAGTCTTAAAAGCCCAGAAAAAATGAAAAATGAGAGGATCAAAAACATAGCATCACTTGATTCCAGTAGCAGTCTTGGAAAATAACAGCAGGTAAATATACATTAAGCATAAAAATTATAGCCATTACACACAGAAAAACAAACCCCGCACAAAACCTTTATCTACAACTAGATCACAGCTCAAAGCAAGTGACACTAATTGATATGTACTCCACAGTCAATGCACAGGATACAACCAGACCATGCAACTCCAAAAATGTTTCTAGGGCGAGGAAAAGAAGAGTGCTGATCAGTAATTTAGCCCATAAAACAGATAACAGAGTAGACAGGTAATGAATGCTGCAAATACAAAAACGAAAATGCTACAAAATTAATTGATAAAGGTACATGCAAGCAGTCACTTACTACCACACTTGCTCTGGATCTGTGTTGATGGTAAAACTGACAAGACAACTCCTCCAAGAATAAAGACGGAAGGGGAATTATGTTAAGACAATACACTCAAGGATACATTTCAAGCAGTTTTGTAAAAGGATAGATGGGCTATATTTTTTAAACATCTTGTTTGGATACGTTTGCATTAAAAAAATGAAAGAAAAGACTCAGACAAGTATAACTACAGCAAGCAAGAGGTGTGACAGTTTGGAGGATGATAAAAAAAAATGAGCAAACTGACACTGAAAATGTTGCAGAGAGATAGGGATTTCAAAAAGCAGGCTTTACACAAGGCGTTTGAGTAATTAATTTTCAAAGGTACCAGAGAACACCTGATACTGCATTAAAACAACTTAAAACAGTGAGTGAATATTTTTCATTTTTAGATTACAAACTTAAATATGGGCTGGCTGAAGAGAATCAGATTAATAACTAGAGGACTCTTCATGTTTATTGTGCTGCCTTTGCTCCAGACAGGTTCAAATGGTTTGGAGGCGCAATTTGGATTTATGAAGAGATCCAAGTAACATACGCTTGATTCACAAGCAGAATCTGGTTATCCCCATTCTGCATGTATGAAATCGATTGGTGATGGACAAGAATCATAAAAGCAAATCAGTGGACCCAGACAGCATAACTTTTGGAGTTGTCAGGCAGGAAGAGATTAAACAGAAATTACCGGCAACTATGAACAAAGTACTAAGAAGGCAGCTGTTTCTAAGTTTGTGAAAAGAGGTGGATAGAATCAGATATACCAAAGGAAAGGAATGACTTGCGCAGTGCTAGTTTTTACAAACAGATTTTAGTCCATTCCCAAGACTAAAATAATGATGGAACTGCTGGCATCAAGGCTGGCCCTGGTCATTTGCTAATGTTATGAAGACACTGTGGGGGTAATGCATCAAGAAAGCTTCAAGCAGACTGACTTAGGAAAATTTGTTTAAAATAAAATGAAGGTTTGGATTTTTCCTCAAACTTTACTTCATTCTTCAGAAATACAATATAGGAGAAAGGGGCACATTGTTATAAAGGTGAATGTGGTGCTTAAGGCTTGATTTCATTAGTACAAGGGTACTTGCCAGGGTTGTTTGACCCCCCCCCCCCACTTCTTATTTGGAGCCACTGGCAATGGCCATCAGGCAGGCTGATACAAGGGGAGCTGAGATAAGAGAAGCACCAGTAAACTTAGCACTGTAGGCTGATTTTTCTGGATTTGAGTGATTCAGAGAGTCACATGGAGAAACGGACATTGCCAAGTTTGGGTATTTTCTTGTTATAAAGTTAACACTAAGAGAAAAGCAACAGTGCTAAAACTTTGTCCCCTTGCCTAGGTTAAATTGTTGCTTTCATCAACTACGTCAGAACAAAGCTATTATTTAGTGTATTTCTGTCACCTTTGTTGGACAGCTATAGTTAAGCAGTCCAGTGGAAAGTAAAAATAAAAATGTAAAGATTGGCAAGGGAAGTGGAGATGGATAAACCTGGGGATGGGTTAAACAGTCAAAGCAGTAGAAATGTTAGTGTTTCCCCCTGGTGCTGTACACATTTCAAGCTACACCTCTCAGCCTGGGGACCTCCCCCCCTTTTTAAGACTTGAAAAATGTTAGCTTTTCTGCTTCAAACAAAAGCAGAGATAAAGGTTTCATGGAAGATTATGCTGATGTTCAAGGAACTGACAGTCTAGGGCTTCAAGACATGCGAGAGTTTTAGACAGTGGTGTAGTGAAAGATATTTTGTATTTGGAATACATATAGTACCTGCCCGAGGTGGAAGGAATTGGGATGAGCTTCAGCCCATGACAGTAAGTGATCTGTATAATGTGCTTTGACTCAAGAGTACGAAGGCACTGTCATTAAGTTAAGGTCATGTTGATAAGCTACTTGCTTCAGTGACTGGATGGGCACCGTAATCTACGACGGACTAGTATAGCTTCCAATTTTTTTTATTACTTGCCCAAGATAGGAGCAGATTTTCAATGCAAAAGCTGTAGAAAATTTGACCTAATGAAATCTGTAGGGAATGGTAGCTGTAATGAAGGGTTTACAAGAAATGTCAGGCTGCGTTACATTTATAAGAGAAATGAGATATGCTCTGCTCTAGCCTAGCTTGGGGATGCCTGGCTCCTGCCCTTGAAGGAGCAAATGGTCAACAGGGTAAAGGCAGTCAAACCACTGGGCAGATGAGGTGAAGGATCAAAAAAATGGGAGACAAAACATTGGTCAGTACGAAGTATAAAGTCCTGTCTTCACAGATGTGACTACTGGAATTAAAGTCTGGGGATGACTGGGAAAGACCTGTTGGAAAAAAGAATGACCTTAGCGCAATGGAGAATGGTTTATCAGATCCTGAAATATGCTACCCACTCCTGGAAATTATGGATTTTATCTCAAAAATGCATCCAAAAATAGTTTTACTCTCCCACAACAGACTGCAACATATGGTTTCAAATTTATAGGGGCTGTGTGGCTGTCTGGTTCTCCACGGACGTGCTAGCATATATTTTGGGAATGCCCTACATTAGTAAGCTTCAAAAATGCAACATCAAAAGCTGATCTGTTGCCTGGAAGTACTGGTCTTTCTGTGTTTATGCATTTCATAGGCATACCCAAAGAGAGGGATCTGGCAGAAAAAAATGAAAGAAAACTACTCAGTTTAATTCTATTGTTAGAAAAAAAATATTCACTAGTCACTGGAAAAAGTGGATTTATGTATGATACAGTTTTATAAACTGCTGAATGAGTTGCCCTTTTATGTCAACACCTCTTCTGCTCAAGGTAATAGTCTGTGATATTTAGGTGTTCCTTCTGAAAGGTGACAGGAATGGATTTTAAACTGAGAAGCTTTACATGGTTAGGAGGGGAAGGTGTTGTTTCGTCCCAGTCAGCTTATTACCAGGACTGTTGGCAGTTGTGAGCAAGATCAACATACTAAATACACCACACTTTTTGTTGTTGTTGTGTCTTTCGGATTTTCCCGGTTAGGGGTCGCCACTGCCGAACTCCGGTCCACTAATGATTGGCAGTAGATTTTTACGTGCCGAGTTGCCAGCCCTGACGCACAACCTTCAACTAAGGTATGCCCATTCACGCATGTCTCCACACAGAAGACGCTTTAGCTGAGAAACGAACAGGACGTCTTACTGTGAGGTGACAACGCTACCGCAGCACCACCACCGCAGTTGTACTAAATACACCACACTACACTCCGATAATTACTTTGACTAATTTTACTGCTGTTCTTACCCAGCAGTTGTAATTTATTTTAATTTTTACTGACATCTTTTTGTAATAAAACCTTGTTTAAAAGCTGAATAAAGGTCTAAAAATTACAAAAAATATAGATTATTCCATACATTTAGGGCAAAGAAAACTGCTTTTGGTGGTTTTGTTAAGTTAAAATTGAACTGTTCATTTATCACTTTATAGTGTGCATTCTTTTATCAAGTTGCAACATCTTTCCTGATCTTTGTAAAAGACTTAAAACCATGCAATCTTTCAGTTACTTGAGAGATGTGGTTGCTACACTACCCAATGATATCACTCTGAGTAATGCATAGTGAAGCTCTTAAGCAAAATGGAGTAAAACATCAACAAAAATAGGAAGTGAAAGAAAGCTGAAATGCTATGCTAAACTTACACATATTTATATTATGAGAAAAAGGAAAGGATACTATAGTGTCCGAGAACATAAACAGCTCAAAATGGTACTTCAAATAAAAAAAATGATTACAAAGGGTAAACCATAATCCCTTAAATGGTAGGTCTTTCAAAAACATCTGTGCCTCTTTTCTCACTCATGGTGACAAATATAGATCTATGCTCAAGTGAATACAAGTGATATATAGCTACCCTTCAACAGTCTAGAAGGGATCACCTCACCAATGGCGTATGCAATCTTTTCTGCATACATACGTAGGTAGATAGATTCGCTCCTCTGCTCCTTACAAAATGCTAGTTAGCAGACCACTCTCATCCAGCAAGAACAGAAAAAAGGCCAGTAAGACAGCCTCTCGAAGAACAAAAGCATATGGAAAGTGAGGGGGTCAGTACAATCCAATGAACAAAGTCTAGAACCACATGGAATGTGAGGGGGGGTCAGTACAGTCTAATGAAAAAAGTCTAGAAGCATATGGAAGGTAAGTGGGTCAATGCAATCCAATGAACAAAGTCTCTGTAAAGACAGAATACTACAGCAAGTTTTTGTTAAAGTGTTCTGTTACTTAACAAAACATCTCTGACCATGTCACATCTCCACAGCGAATTTAAAAAATTACACAGAATCTGGAGAGAGGGATATGAAAAACACAAACCAAGTTCTGAAGTTCAGACTTGTTTTTACCTGTATTCTCAGGACTGCAGGGCTAGGTGAACATTGTGATCATTGCTCAATATACAGCACTACATGAGAGACTCATTACTAAAAAAATAGTGACATTATTATTAATAACAATAAAATTAGCATCTGAAGTGAGGCAAGTATTAGCAACCTAAGGAAGATCACCTGCTGACTTCTGAGATAAACATTGCTAAAGAAAACATCAACGCATGTTTCTTAGAAGTAAAAGAAGAGTAGCTGGGGTTTCCAGTACTCCTTGGAAAAGTGTATCTGAAAAAGTCGCATACAAGTACATATCTAAAATATACAGCAATGCTTTGTCACAGCTGCAAAATGCTGGGCAATAACAAACAGATGGACCTGCCTAACACATTACAATCAGAAACAAAGGGAAGATCAGGGTTGATATCATGAAGGAAAAGTGCAATCGTGAGTAGTTACATAACGTTGCATATATGTGATATAGTTCTCTGAAACCCACTGGCGGGGGTGGGTGTGTCTATCCTGGTGGGAGGGGGTGCAGCAAATCATACACTGAATCAGCCCTTTTGAGGAAGGGGTAGGTGTGTAGTTCATCAAGCTGCTAAGTGGAGGTAGACTTCATTGCACAATTGTATGGAAGCATACACTTGTAGGGAAGGTGTTGGGGCCCCTGCAGTGATGTAAGGTTGTATGTCTGTCTATCCAGAAGAGCGGTCAGGCTAATAAGTAAAAATATCCTCATTGTTGGGATGCAGGTACAGACACAAGTAAACCTTAACCCTCATGGTTGCCTAAATGATTACTTGCCCAGGACGTCTCTCACTTTTATGGATATAGGAATATCACTGCTATTTGTTAACAAATGGGCTTGTCTGATTGGGGGAGTCATGATGGTCAATAGCCATGAAGGCAAAAAAAACACATAAAAAAGAAGAAAATAAATACTTTCAGAAACCGAAAATGGTGTTTGCAATACTCAATGGTCTCACAGAAATGTGCATTTTTAAGTAGAAACTTTTGGCCCCTCATGAAATTTAAGGTGGTGTGCTGAAGTTTGACAAACAATACTCCCCCTTAAAAATATGGAGTCTTAGCCAGTACGGCAACAATATCTCTCAGCAGTCACACAAAATGTACTTATGGATAATAGGTGCACCAAGAATGAAGAAAGCCGAATTATTGCTTCTTACTGATAGGATGCTGTGCAAGACACCAAGAGGGAAAGGAAAATGCATTTAAAGTAGAAAGTTGTCATACCACAAGCACCATGCCATAGATTCAGCGGACAGCTAGACAAGTGATAGTACTGCAAACAGCTCCAACCATACTTAACTTGCAGGTGATATAAAAAAACAAAATAACTATGCCTGAAAAGGCACTTTGGTCACACAAAGTATAGATGGTTGACAACAATGCTCTTTTTAAAGCCTAGTCCTATATTCTGGTCATTATTTGCTTATAAGTAGTAATAACAATGAAAGCTGACTGCATCTGGGTGGTTGGGGAGTTGTATAATGGTTAAGGTATTTATGCTGCAGGCATAAGGTACATGGTTTGATTCTCACCTTTGAAAGGAAAATTGGCCAGGTTTAAAATGGCCTTCAAGGGCAGCTAGCCTAGTACGTACCTATGAACTATGGAATTTACACGTACATAGTCACAGTAAACTGTATCCCCACGATCTACACAAGCAGCCAACATGAATGAAGTAATTCAAAAATTGCAATAAACATTTTTTATTTTATTTAATCTTTGTTAACCGACAAGATCCATGAGACACCATAGTCATATTACAAAGGATGACCTGCTCACCAGGGAGCTTTGGTTTGAGTGAGTTACATAATCAAGTCCACAACATACATAACTATAGAGTGGAAGACAAACTCATGGCTGCAGTTTGTTAGTATAGAGGCAACTGTAAATAAAAACAAAAATCTTCGCTACTCTTCAGAAAACTGGATTTGCATGTGCTCTCTGCTGAAACATACAAAAAAGAGTTTGAAAGGAATTACAACAGTTTGATCACTATGTGATTGTTTCTGTTTTTAAAACTTCTATAAATGATACTTTCATTAGACAAAGGGGCTTGTCACTAACTCACTGTACTACACTATAGAGATATTTTTCCATTCCACAATTAGTTTAGAAATACATAATGCAAATGATGTTTCTGCAAGACTCAAGTAATGAATGCACTGGTTTCTCAGTTTACTTTTTTGTTTTAGTAGTTACTGTTAGCACACATTTGTTCAGCGATTCCAAAAGCATGACTGACATAATAGGACAACTACGGATTCAAAACCACCTGATTAATTTGTCGGCCCTGCATGAAACCAAGGAATTTAATTCACATTACAAACATTAAATAAAAGCAGCTTGCCATTTCTACACCTCTTGCAGATGAAAAAACATCGTTCAAACTATATTTGCAATTTTCAAAAAGCCTTAATCATGACATTCAAAGGCAAATTTTAAATGCAAGCCAAAAGATTCTCTAACAGGCTAAGCTGCTGTTGTATTTTATTAGTGCGTGTTTTTGCTCTGCTTTCCATTAAATTTCTCCAAGAAATTTCATACCTAAAAACCTTGCTTTGAACTCATTTGCTGGTTGTATAATGAGATATCTTCCATGATTTTTCCAGAACATAAAACACAACTCAGGACTGCTCTTGCTTATTTGGAGCAGCAGAAACATCCACATTTTCATGTTACATCATTCCGCAGTCCTGCAGTCTGTACTATTGGAAAGAAAGGTAAAGCAGAGGTCATAGAGATTGAGGAATCACAAGGACGCCATACAACAAGCTGCCTTGCAAAATAGCCTAGACTTACCCTGAGAAGGAAGTGATAGAGGAAGCAGAAAGTATGCTTAGAACTCCAAGTAGCTGCCTCCAAAGTAGCCTCCAAGTTGCCACCCCCTGAGTTGCCACCCCCTTGTGGCGAAAGTGAAGTGAGTGCAGCCCTAGCATGAATCCCAGCCTTGCCATCTGGGGGAATGCCAAAATAAATGCAAAATAATGCATGTCTAGAACCAATAATCCACCTAGAAATAGATTTGCCCACCTTGGCTTGACCTTTGAACTCAAAAAAAAAACAAACAAAACAGACTGCCCTAAATCCTTTCTCTCTGCTCAAATAAATAATAATAGCCTGTGTACATCTAAAGTGATCAAAATCTTTTCCCCTTTATTTTGGGGATCTGCATAAAAGGTAGGCAAAATGATAGTTTTGGTTTAAAGCCACACTAGAAACCACATAATCACATTTAAAACCTGTCTTTCAAGGCTGTTAGATTCAGAGTCAAAGATGATATGCTGTTAGCTTGACATTGAGCAGATGACATTGAGTCTGAGACAATAGGTGTGGAATCAAGGGTAAAGGCCATGGAGGCTTCTTAACATGGAGGCTTCCTCACAGACCCAGTGCTACAGTAATTTGCTGGAGCTATTAAAAAAATCATCCTTGGCTCTTGTCATCCTTTTTTTAGAGGCTCTGTTGGAAAGAGGACACATGAGAAGGCAGAGGTGAAGATTTTCCAGCATACACTTTCCAAAAGAACTTTGATGAATGTGTTTTCGTGCACTTCGTGCAAAAGGCTCAAATCCTTGGTGGTTTTAGCTGAGCAGCTAGTGGAGAAGCGAACTGATCTTCCAGGTTCATGAAACATTTTGAATTTTTGAAAGATCCAGAGAATCCTCGCGGGGATCCATGATTTGTCTGCTTAATACATCATTGCTCCCGCTAGTTCCGCTTCTGAAGTCGAACTGCCTGAAGTTGCAGTTGAGAGCTATCTCCCCAAAAATCAGTCTCAGTCTGCATAATGGAAATGTTCCCCTCCCTTGTTGATGTATACCATGACAGTTGTGTTGTTGTCGTTTAGAATATGTGTCTGCCCTGGAAGAGCCCTGGAAGAGTAAAGAAAGCAATTAATGCAAAACTAACTGATAACTCTTTCCATCTTGATATGTAGATGATGTAGTCTGGCAGTGGGCAGGCCACTTGTCTTGTTCCACTTTCCATTTAGAGCAACGGCCGAAGCAATATCTGAGGCATCTGTCGTTAGAGTCTGACTTTGCCTCTGGCGGGTCCACAGAGAGAGTCCCTTGTTGATATTTTCCTGCCACCACAAAAAAAATTCCTTTTGAATGCAAGGTATTATTTGAACTGGCATGGACTACCCAATAGTTAGGACTGCAGCAATGTGGAATGAAGAACATCTCCACTCTTTCCTTTTGAGCTGTATAGACATTTCTCAAATGACAATAAGCATTTAAGTTTTCCTTTATCAGTAAAGTTAATCTGTAAAGTACCATAACAGAGATAATCTTCAACTTCTGCATGAAAGTCAAACATTATACTAAATCCAAGAATACATTACTTCACATTAATTCACATGAATAATACAAGTTCTACAACTTGCTCTAGGGCACTGCTTCCCTGATCAAAAGTTCCCAGACTCAAACAATGCCCTGAAGTTTTATTAAAATGGATTTTGCAACTGAACAAATTCTGGCCTTCCCTGATTAAATGAAGAGGAAATATTTAGACCATTTAATGCATCTCTGTAGTGCCATTTAAAAACAAATCTCAACTGCCACTATTACAGTTCCACACTGTTACACAGTAAACACTAACACACTACTATCACACACCATAAGCTGGTTAGTCTGTTTAACTGGCCATTAAAGTACAGAATAAAAAAAATAAATAAAAATAAAAAAAAAAAATTACAAAACCAAAAAAAAAATGGTCCTCTAGTTAAACACCCTGTCATTTACTCCACTTCATGACTGACATGTGTACCCATCTTTACATTTGACCAGAATAACCATAGTTGGGTGTAGCAGAGTATTGTGTTTCTGGATGCGTCATAGCCCCCTGAACTGCCCCAGTTGCTGCATTTTGGGCTGCCTGTTGCACATGAGGATTTTTCCATGCTCCAGTGGTCCATTCGTCTTGTGCTTTACTAAAGCTTCCTCCACTGCCACGGTAAAATCGGTGAACCTGCATGTGACAGTAAAACATTTAGTACAAGGTTTTGATATATATATATATATATCTATATATATATATATATATATATAGATAGATAGATAGATATAGTTAAATCTATATTGCATTATAGACATTGCACATGCAACTCCTACTGTCCTACTGCATACTTTATTACATGTTTAATATATGTTCTCCACATATTTGAGTTTTTACAATTCAAAAGAGAACACATAAGTAACTCTAAAAACTCAAGGCAAAGTATTTGTCTAATGAATGTGCACTTCAACTACAAAAGTATTTTTTTAAACTCAAAAAATTAGGCCAATCTTGCACAGGTACAAACTGATTCATGCTTACGCCCTTTTACTACTGTCCATTTTGAAGAGGACTGCCCCAAGTCTGCTAACTGTTTTAGGCAATATTTCTCCCTGTAACAAAATGACTGCATCTCCAAAATGGTTTGACATATCATTACATATTCAGGCACAAATACTGGCGTAATTATGAAACACCCAAAAATTATGCTTCGAGCCGCTGTATATTGGAATTTTAATGACAATAATTTGTAATGTCATTTTTCTTGTATTTAAAAATAATAAAATTCTTTGACAGAAATGCTTGGGGGAATTCAGAAACATCTTTGCCATTGCACAGGACTTTAGCATGAGGTGGCCTGCTGTTTAATATATATATATATATATATATATATATATATATATATATATATATATATATATATATGCAGCAACATTACTGGCAGTTTTTGCATTACTGAACTGCAGACTGCAGAGGAATGAACCCGCTACAGTCAGTGACATGACTAAAATGACCATCAGTAAGGCAGCACACCTGAGGCTATGCATGCTTACTTGCAACAAGGCACCTTAAATTAGTATCCTAGGCACTTTGAGCAGACCATAGACAGCCCACAAAGTGTTAACACAGTTCATCCTACAAATGAGAAGGAAGGAGACATAAAGGAGGAATAGCATGCAGCAGAACACACACAAGGGTTTCCATGAGGAATGCAATGTGGAGAGACAGACAGAGGGGCATATGTTTGTGACAGGTGCCCACTTTAAATATTTGAAGAGGAAGGGTAGATGGGGAGAATAGAAAAAGTAGGGAAGGTACCAGAGATAAAACAACAAAGATAAGACAGAGGGACAGTACAAACAAGGTGGGGATATAACGGGAAGGATGCACACATACAGACGGAGAACAACTGGCAATGGAAAGGCTTGGACTACAAATATGGTATGGGGAAATAATACATAAGGGAGGGGAACACCAGGATGGAGAACAGGGCAGGGTAGAGAAAGCCCATCAGACCAGCTGAGGGAATAGCCCATCCAGACAGTCACTTCTGTGGCCGATGTCATCTGCAGGCAATGTCTCTGGTGGCAGGAGGAACACGACCGGTTAATTAAAATTCTCTACTAGCCATGCCAGGAGGTGTTTCTTCATACTGATGTGGGCATTCTACTGATGGTGTGCTTAAGACTCCACCAGTCTCTGCACCTAATGCTGACTGACTACTGAGGTATCCCTTTGGTCCACTCTCAGTAGAAAAAACTTCAACTCCTCCTGGAAGATGGTCATGAAGAACATCAACACACCCTTCAGCCCCCGTCCCCCCCCACGTGCTCTAACAGGTAGACCTAATGAATTCTGGTGATCCACTATCAGATGAGTCAGCTTGCCTAAACATAGGTGCCCATCTCCACTTCTCTAGCGGCATTACAGCTGGACTTCTAGCACAAGGAAAAAAATTACATTAGCATATATATATATATATATATATATATATATATATATATATATTTATATATATATTTATACGTACACACACACACACACAGTTTATAAAAAAAAAAAAAAAAAAAAGAGAGACAGGTTGGCATAATGGTTATGAGCTTCACCTCCAATGCAGAAGGTACAAAGTTCAATCCTGTCCTCTGACCAATTCCTGTATGGATAAAAAAGCTAGGAAATCACTCCACTGGTCACCCACAAATAAAATATAAGGTCCGTTTTATTAAGCCTTTTTGTCTCTCCTTATAGGGAGACTTCTTCAGATAACAGACATGTACAAATGTAAAATTTAAATAAAAGAGTCATCAGTCATGTGACATTTAACACACACCTCCATTTAAAAACACCCTTCCTTATAAACATCTACATATTGTTAACTGTGACATTTATTTCAATAATTTACAAATAATGCCTTAAATATACCTTTACTAAAATATTCAACCCAAAATTCATAATCAACATTCTTACTTATTCATGTGTATTTTTATTTCATTCTATTAAGAATTAAAACTTTTGGAGCGTCTCCACCTCAAGCTCAACTAAGAATGGAGTTGTTGGCAGCACACTCTACAGGGTATCTATAGGAGGAAGAATTGTACAGACCACCCACTCTGGGCATCAACTGTGGTAACGCAGTATATCCTCAAGATACAACAACAAGCATCACAGACTACACACTGCATCAGGAATAGCCACTAAATGGTGTAAAAACTGACCGTCCAGCTACTGGCCAGATAGTGTGCAGTTGCACAGCTTGGGTTACCTAGGATAGTTCTGTTGAGCGAAAACTGTATGTAAAACCAATCAACCTACCAAACAAGAACTGAAAATTGGTACACTCAGTGTAGGTTCTCAGACAGGTGAACCCTTGGAAGTAGATGACATTATGGTAATGAGGAGGCTGCACATCCTGTGTACCCACAAGACAAGTTGGAAGGCCAGTACAGCAGAGCCACTTGGCTTGGGATCTACTACTTGGGGGGAGAACATACTAGAGATGGTGTTGGAATCATGGTGAGGGAGAGACTTCAGAAGACAGTGAGGGATGTCATAATAATTAGTGACAGACCCATGGCAAACTCCAGTGTAGGGATAGAGCACAATTAATCTCAGCATATGCAACACAGCAGGGTTGTGACTGAGGAAAAGAATGCATTAAGACAGCAGTTGCAGGATCCACTAGAAAAAAACAGGACAACATAAATTAATGTTGATAATGGGTGACTGAATGCACTCATTATCAGGCCTAACAGAATAGGATGAGAGGACTGCCTGGGTCTACATGGGTTCGGCAACAGGAATAAAGAAGAAAGCCATTCTAGACTTCTGTCTGGCAAATGGCTTGATGGTAGCCAACATGTTTGAACAGAGACAGTCACAAGATCACATACAAAAGAGTGGCCAACATGCAATGTCTGTAGCCCTCCCTCTAGGAAGGAAAGGGCACTGGAGGTAGAATCAGCAACTGCAGAATTATCCCCAGTAAAACAGTTGGCCCACATCATAAATCACTGTCACAAGCAGTGGTCAGAAAAGGCTCTAAGGTAAGAGACTAGGCTGAAGACCCGAAAGCTGACTGGAGAGAGAGCTTAAGAGTTCAAGGAATTACTCGGGGCTCTAGCAGCTCAGGAAAAAGGTAATAAGGAAATAGGTGGAGATGAAGAATGGCAGCAGCTTGAAAATGTGAGCACTACAAAACAGATAACTGGCCAGGCCAGGCGTGGAAATAAGGTACACAAGGAAATCTGGTGATGGAATGCAAAAGTCAAGGAAGTAATCAAATGAAAGGAGGAATGCAGAAAAAAGTGGGAGACAGAAAAAGACTGCTCAGTTTAGGAAGAAATACTGGCTGGCTAACAGAGGCTAAGAAAGGAATTGCAATAGTCAACAGCAATGCATCAGAGGCACGCTACCAGCTTCTGAAAAGTGACTCGGTAGGTGGCACAAAAACTATCAGGTTGCAATGCAAAGACAGAAGGATAAAAAGATAGTGTAAGCACCCTTCATAAGGGATGCCAGCAACAACTTGTTCACCAGACCAAATGACAAAGGTTTGTGGCAGGAGTTCTTCCAGCAGTTTCTGAATGAAGAAAACTGCACAGAAGCTGTACTACCCCAGGCACAGCATATGATGAAAGAAGAGAAACCCATCCTAGAAGCAAGAACAGCTCTAAGGGAAATGAAGTCTGGGAAAAAAGCAGGCTCAAATGAGGTCACAGCAGATATGATAAAGATGTCGAGTGACAAAGGAGGGCATTGGCTCTTGAAGGTACTCATAGCAGAATGGAGAGAAGGCACATCCCAAATGACTGCAGGATAACCATACTAGTACCAGTGCTCAAGAACAAAAGGATTATTCACAACTATGGGCAGTATAGAGGAATCAAACTGCTATCACACTGCATTAAATCCGTGGAGTGGGTGAATGACAAATGAACATACACAGCAGTAGAAAGTAGGACATGAGCAGTTCAAATCCAGTTCAGGAAGCAGCGCAACCGATCTGATGTTTGCAGCGAAACACAGACAGCTGAGGAGAAGCTAGAGATAAGGTAAGAATCCAACTTGACATTCCTAGAGTTGGAGAAAGCATATAACAAGGTCCCAAGAAAGCTGATTTGGAAGTCCTGTGAAGGTTTGAAGTCCCAGAAATACTGGTAAAATTAGCGCAGGCTATGTACAAAGATCCAATGCATTAAGTATGAACAGTGTTCAGTCTCGCAGAGGGGTTCCCCATGAGGGTGGATGTGTACCAGGGTTCAACTCTGAGCTCACTGCTATTCATAGATATTCATACATGGACTATGTAAGCAAACAGGTTGGAGAGGACAGATCAACAAAGTTGCTGTATGCAAATGATGTGGCAGTACATACTTCAAAGGATAAGGGAATGGAAATCAAAACTGAAGACACACTGGATGAAACTGAGTACATACAAGACAGTTGTGATGGCAGCAAAAGGGGAAAATCAGAAGAAGCTGAGAATTAATACAGAAAGGAAAGTAGTGGAACAGGTAAACAGCTTCAAGTATCTAGGAGAGTTAGTTGAAGAGAAGGGATATCTGAAAGATGAGGTCAAAGCTAGAATCAGAGAGGCTGCCGCCTACTAGCTAGGGAACTGTATGACACAAGAATGCTAAAGAAGCTAAAAGGTAAGGCGCACAAAACAACGGTACTACCAGTACTACTGTATGGTACAGAAACTTGGGCAGTAAAGGCAAAGCAGCTGAGGAAACTAGTGGTGATGGAGATGAAGTTCCTGAGATGGGTGGCAAGATGCACACTGTGGGATAGACGAAGAAATGAGGACATCAGAGCAGATGCCAGAGTGGCTGCAATTGCAGACAAGGTCAAAAAGAACAGATTACAGCGGTCCGGGCACACGTGCAGTTAGGCATGAGTGTTGAATAAGGTAGGAGAATAGCAGTGAATTGGGAGAGATGGCGACAGCTGGCATGACACACCAACCCACACAAAGAAAATGGGAAAAAGGACGTTTATGATGACATCATACAGTGCAGTCATGACTCTAGTACATGTATCCTGCTGCCAGAAGAGTCTGTCTGCTCTGAGTGGCCTAGTGGGTTAATGCACTATACCCTAGTTTACAGGGGCCATGGTTTGAGACTTGGCAGGGTATAATTATTTGTATAGGTGGGAAGTTGGCATAATGGCTAAAGTGTTTACCTTACAGATAAGGTGTAGGGTTTGATTCTTACATGGCCTAATGGTTAAGGTGTTTGCCTTACAAACACAAGGCGCAGGGTTTGAATCTCACATGGGATAATTGGCTAGGTTTAAAATGGCCCACAAGGGCAGTTAGCCTTGTACTAATCTATGAACCTATATCCTGTGGTAGACCTTGTTGAAATTGCTCTGCTTAGTTGCTGTAAAAGAAAGTAGAGAGAATTCAGTACACTGAATCTGTGAAAAACAAGGCAAGGAAAAGGAAAGAAAATAGCCAGAAACAGTGCTTACAATAAAAGTTTGGCACACACTTATCTGCCTTACTCGTGGCAGCACAGGTCATTACAGTGATGTCTGCACTGGTCACCTGAACAGTTAATGCCAGTGGTATAACGGACCTCCCTGAGAAGCTAGTGCCAAGCATCCACTTTATATAACAGGTCATCTTGACGGCTCAACAGCTAGTCCTGATACTCCATGTACAGTGGATACACGAACATCCTGATCTCCTAGCTGCACTAGAGGAGTACTCCAGAAATCAGAGCCATAAAAGGCCATGTTCTTCAAGAGGAGCAAAACAGCAGTCCCCACTACAAGTTTCCATATATAGAAATCACATGCATTGTTGGGCTGCAGATTTGAGCTATTCACTAGAACAGAATCACAGTAATATGTGCTTTGCAGGTTCCATGCATGAGCATAGTGTGTACATGTCTCATGACCCCCAGGATGGGCAGGGATGAGTATGCTACCATTGTCTGGGTTTGAAGGACATTGCATTATGGTAGCAATTCAGGGAAACTCATGTTAAATTGTCTCACTAGCATAATTTACTTAGTATGACACCCATTTTAGCTTAAAGGGTGGTCACTGTATTGTGTAAGACCACATTAAGATTAACAAATCAAAGAACAAGAGTTCAGTGGAGAAGATACAGAACTGCAATATAGACAGTTGAAAGGAAGATGATGCCTGACATTGTACTTCTGCACTGTACTCAGAATAAAAGGTGAGTGGCAAGAACAAAGACCCACAGATGTGGCTAAGGGAATACAGCACAAAGGAATAAGGGAACACAACACAACGGCATACAAGCACATGTCCAACTGCAGAGGACCCATGATGAAAGAACACAGCACAAGGGTATGCAGATTTGTGTCTAGGTGACAGGAATGCTCACAATTTAAGGGAAAACAGAAAAAAGGGCATGACAGGTACATGTCCAGTTGGGATGGGGTGGGGGGACAAACTGGTGTTACATGTGGAGAGTACAAGACATGTTAACAAAGGAAGCAATGGCTCCTGTACATGGCCAAGGTAGGGCTATTCATAGAGAGGTTGGAGAGAGACTCAAGATGTGCACAGCACTTACCAGCAATCAGCACAGTGACGCAGAATGGTGGACAGTGGTAACATGCCCATTGCTGCTGTCAGTATGGGACAGGATGGGATTAGTCACAGTATGACAGCAGACAGCTACTGTACGTGGCCATCTAATGCAGAGAGGGAGGCAAAGATGAGACATATGGGCTAGTCAGGGGGAGCCATGGGCACAGTGACTGACCAACATGTGATCCCCAGTGTACAGATTTTGTAATGGGACCATGAGAGCAACAGCAGCTGGAAAAGTCCACCAGTCAGAAAGAAAAGATTTTGTTACATATATGAAGACATACACACACACACACACACACACACACACACACAGTGTATCCTGGACAAGGCAAAACCGACAAGATTTTCTGAGACCAGGTGTGGCAGGGAATGATGTAGACATCAATGCTGTGGGTGGCCATAATCAGACAATAGTACATGTTGCGAAAGGGTCACCAATATATTATATGCCAAGACCAAAGCTCAAGACCTTGTCAAATACAGCTGGTAGACTACACCAGAAAAAAGTTCGAATGCCTGTAGTAAATAGGACAACAATCAAAAAATAACCACACCAGCGCACTCTCTCAGGGATTCCAAAAGACTAGCGTCATGGAACATTTATATGTTATAAAGACAAGGAATGAAAACAACGCATCGTATAAACGCACTTTACACTGTGCTTTGTACAAACATTTTTTATTTACTATAACTGAAGAAGTGGATGCAGATCCAGGCTTTGGTTAGACTGATTCTGCCAGGGGCCAAAGAGACAAATACAAGATTATGGGAAATAAACACCTGAAATTAAAGAGGAGGTAAGACTAATGGAGGGAGTAAGAGCGAAGGAAATTAAGATTTTCATGAACAGGGAAACTTAAAAATAAATGTCCAACATGGGATCAGTACCCTCTCTCACTCTACAAACCTAAAAATAATATACTGAAGTTAGAAGATAAAGTGAATTGGTGCTAATTGCCTTGTAATACTAAAATTACTTTGTTCAGTTGTGAATGTAAGACTAATACAATATTAGTAAAGTTGAATGTTGAATGCATATCTACGTTAATACATGAATTACAAAGTGAATTGGCACCACATCTGTGAGCTCTGTTTACTCGCATTTTCACCTCAGGCTTTGTCCCTACCGAATGGCGCACTGCTACAGTCATCCCTCTCCATAAAAGGAGTAGCGACTACAGACCCTGGAAATTATCACCTCCATTAGCCTGATGGCTCCTGATATGTAAGGCTATGGAGCGTATCATGGACCTAATTAACAAGGATATTGGGAATCTCCAAACTCTAGATCCCACGTAATTTGGTTTTGTGAAAGGGAGATCATGCCTGCTAAACCCGGTTGACTTCACTGAGTCAGTCACCAGAGTGGTGGTTGAAAGTAAGGCAGTTCATACAGCCTACCTTGTTCTGGCCAAGGCCTTTAATACCATTACTCACTCGGGAATTATTGACAAATTCAAAAAACTAGGCATCAACCCCTGTATCATTAGGTGGGTTGCAAATTGGCTCACAGATAGAACACACAGTGTGGAAGTAGCGGACTCCAAGTCAGACTGCCGACCAGTCATGAGTCGAGTCCCACAGGGATCGGTCCTGGGTCCTCTCCCGTTTGGCATCCACTTCTCAGAAGTCCAGGCCAACACGAGGGACTCTGGCTGACCAAATTTGCAGATGACTGCAAGCTGGGAGCCATTAACTCCCCAAGTGATGCAGACATCCTACAGAAAGGCCTCACTGAGACCAATAACTGGTGTCAAAACCATGGCCTTAAACTTAATGCCAAAAAATGTGTCGTCATCCCCTTTGGGAAAAAATGAGTTCCCACTAATTAACACATCAATGGGAGCCCACTAAACACCGAAGGCGTCATAAGAGATCTGGGGACACAGGATGACAGCAACCTCTGACCACAGTGGCAACGTGGTGGTCGAAGGAAAGTCCTATGTGGCACATCTCATTACCAAGGGTTTTGCATCATGGAAGAGGTAATCATTTCTCTCTACTCTTCCCTCATTAGACCAATCATAGAGTATAATGTCCCATTTGGCATGTACCTCACTAGACATCTGCAACAGCAAGAGAGACCACAAAAGTACCTCACGAACAGGATCCTAGGCGCTACACAGACAGACAATCTCCAGCTATTCTCTTTCTCATATAGTCTACTAAGAGGCAATCTCTGCTTTACTTACAAAGCCCTGTCTGACCCAACTCTTTCAGAAATGTTACATCTAAAGAAATCCCAATTCCTCCGCACCACATGTTCCAGAGACCTCAACCTCACTACCAGAATCAACAGAACATGCTGGAGGGACAGGGTTCATCACCCAGAGACTGCCCATGCTCTGGAATAGACTTCACATACATGTCAAGCAGAGCACCTCACTAGCCCTCTAAGAGGAATCTTGATGAGTGGATGGGAAATAGAAAGTTCACAATGCGGATCACTCCAGTGGCTCTACTTGATAGAGGCACTGGGAACTAGTGATGGGCAGCACAATGCCTGGGCACTTCTATGGGCTAGGCTTGTGAAGACCCCAGGGCCATTAGCCTAGTACACACCTGTGAACAATACTAAGATTGTGCTAGACCACATGAACAAGTGCCATACACATACATTGGGTAAGTTTTTTTATGGGTCAGATCCTGGACTGCTAAACATAACTGCACTATAAATGAGGAATGCACAGTACGTAGAGAGTTTTTTTAACAAGGTTATAAACTTTTATGCCTTATTCCCAGCACACAGGAATGTAGGGCAGTGTGCCTTTCTAGGTTACCTTGCGAGTAAGAAATAAATCAAGATTCTGGACCCCTAATTTCCAGCCCTCACACAAATTACCAAAAAGACAGATGTTTCTAGGTGGCTGCAGTTCTTAAAAAAAAAAAAGCAAAATGACTTTTTATTCCTTCTGACACCATGTAACAGATGGTATTTCAAACAGCCTACAAGAACAAATGGATAATGGATACATGTAAGCAGCTTCATCAGCATGTATTTCAGACAGTGCAACAAGTACAGGATATCAGGCCATATAATGTACATTTGTAACTCTGTTACAAGATTGATGAAAATACCTTAAAGCTAAATACATGCATTACCATTATACTCGGCACAAGTGGCTGAGGAAACGGACATTGTTGCCATCAGTTTCAAGAAAACAGTGTCTCTCCTGGAGAATATGGCTAATGTACTCATCCAGTGACCCGAAGGCAATGGACAGTCTGCACGCAGACTGTGAAGGACCAGTTTGCCAAACTGGATTTGAAATGTGGAATACACATAGTGGGTATAAAATCTCACATGTGACTGCGAGCGGTAGGCCCCCCCCTCCAATAACAAAAACGTCACTACTTTTAATACAATGTGATTCTCAGTTATGTATCATTATTTTTGATGTTCATCAGTAAATCTGTTTTTTCTGATACATCTGCTTTCTTGCATTACTTAAGAGTTTGCAAGGGTGCACTGGTATTGCGTACATAACAGACATAACTCACCTAAATGGGTATACTTGACAGCTCAACATTTATTACCCATAAATACACTACACTCGTGTTACATACTTTAGAAAGTGGTGAACCACGGATGGCTAGGTACTTTGTTGTCTGGGTGTGTACACATTTGTGCCCTCACCCCTAAACTACACTTGTCCTTTTTGTTACCACCACAAGTAAAATTGCATTTGTACAACAAACTACCACATGTGGCAAATGCCTAGCTTGCCAACCATTCCTACATGTTCTGCTGACTTGTGCCACTACCGTAAAGGAACCATGAAACTACAGCTGTGGCAAAATGAGCCTTTGCTGAAGATGGTAAGGACTTGCCATGATAAAGGCAGTAAAAAGTTATGTACTCACCATAACGTTCCATGTTGTTAGTCCATCTCACCCTTCATTTTTACATATAGGGTTCAGAGCCGATCCTCTGCTCCGACTCGGATGATTTACAAGCTTGAAGACTTCTGGTTGGCTCGTGGCTAAGCAGGTATCCCGTGGTACACCAGTGCAATCCACAGATCTTGTTTGCTGCTCGCTAGAAACAGCAAAAACCCTAACCAACAAACCAATACTAAAGGGTCACCAACCAAGAGAATCCAATAATTACCTCCAGATCTTCCAGGATGGGGGCAGGAGGGCGGGTTGGTAAAAATGAAGTGAGATGGACTACCAACATGGAATGTTATGGTGAGTACATAACTTCTTTATGTTAGGTAGTCCAATCTCACCTTCATTTTTACATATGGGACAGCGTCCCTAGCATCTTATTCTTGGGTGGCTCATTGGAAAATACTCCTGAGCACCGTGGAGACAAAAGATGCTCTACCACTGGATGTCAAATCCAACTTATGAGTAATAAAGGTGTGAGGGGTAGCCCACGTACTGCTGCACAAATATGATCAAGTGGTACCCTGGCTTGAAAGGCTGCAGAGGTAGACAGAGACCTGGTAGAGTGAGCTTTGATCTTGTGGGGTAAAGGTCTGCCCTCCGAATTGTAGATGAAGGCTATGCAACTAGAAATCCAGTTGGACAATGTCACCTTAGAAACTGGTAAGCCCAATCTGGAGTCGGAAAAAGAAATGAATAACTGGTCTGACTTCTGAAATTCTTTGGTCCATTGCAAATAAAAACGTAGCGGTCTATGAACGTTTAGCTGGTGGAAACGATATTCAGCTGCATTGCAATGATTGGGAAAGAAAACTGGAAGCTCAATAGACTGATTTAAGGTGGCATTAGAACCAACTTTGGGAACAAATGAAGGATTGGTACGTAAAGATACCCTGTCTTTATGAAAGATTAAATAAGGTGGCTTAATAGACAGGGCTTGTAGCTTAGATACACGTCTGGCTGACTTAATAGCTACTAAAAACACAGTCTTCCAAGACAAATATTTTAAAGAAGATGAGTGAGAAGATTCAAAGAGAGGGGATGTCAATTTGGACAACACAAAATTTAAGTCCAAAGAAGCCACAGGTTCTTGTAATGGTGGTTTCACCAAGTGGCTCCTCTCAAAAATGTCTTGCATAGCTTAGGAGACATAAGGCTGGCATTTGGGGACCCTAAATAAAAATGAGAGATTGCTGCCAACTGTACTTTGATGGTGCCCGCAGCAGATCCCTGTTGAAAGAGTTCCAAAAGGAATTATAGAATCACGGGAATGGAAGTGGTGTAAGGATCCACGTTAATTTTCTGTGCCCAAATAGAAAACCTTTTCCATTTACTGTCATACAGTCTTCTGGTTGAGGGTTTATGCGAGGATAAGAGAATATGTGATACTGATGAAGAAACATCATGAAGCCTGACTAGCAATGGAACTGGAGCAGCCATACTATCAATTTGAGGGTGTGGAGAGTGGGATATAGCGAACCCGATATGTGGGTCAATAGATCTGGAACTGGGTCCAGAATCCCAGGATCGTCCAGAAGAGGCTCGAGGAAGGGAAACCAGACCTGACGAGGCCAGTAAGAAGCAATGAGGATCAACTTGCTTTCCAGCCAATTGGCTTTCTGAATCACTTTGGGGATAAGAGGGAATGGAGGAAAGGCATATAGAAGTCCCGTGGGCCAATCATGGACCAGAGCGTCTCTGGGTGTTTCCTCCAGAGGGGGGATTAGGGAAAAATAGCTGCTGCACTTGGCATTGACTGGGCTGGTAAAAAGGTCGCAGCAAGGCTGTCCCTATCTCCAGAAAATCTGTTCCACTATTTCCCGTTTCAGAGACCACTCGTGAGGCAGTAAGATTGCCTGGCTTAGCTTGTCGGCTATCACGTTAGTTGTCCCCAGAAAGTACAGTTGTGTACCTACCATAAATGTAGATGTTAGAGTGTATTCACTGTTGCAGTCATTACACTTGGGTTATCCTGCTGGCAGGCTACCCGCAGTCGGCCTGAATTCCAAAAGTCATGGTCCGACGTCAGCTGCTGTTGCCTCTTCCCTGACGTCAGTGCGCCAGGGGTATACAAGATGCAGCTGATGCCATTTTCTTCAGTTTTTCTTGCCCCAGATGTCAGGTACCCCCAAAGGGTAGGCTAAAAATATTGCTTATACAAAGAATGCACTAAAATAAACATTACCTTCATCTACAAGCAAATACACCACTTAGGTTGTATAGAATAGAGAAGTACAGATAAGTCCAAGCAAAGAAAGGGGGATGGCGGGTGGGTAACCTGGACTGCAACAGTGAATACACTCTAACATCTACATTTATGGTAGGTACACAACTGTACTATGTTCATCGTGTTTCACTGTTGCAGTCATTACACTTGGACTGAATCCCAAAGCTGAGGTTGGGCGGCTGAGTCTAAATAGAATTAAGAGTGGCTATGAGGCCCTGCAGAACTGCAGTGGCAAAGCCTGCTCTGGATTTAGAGTAAAGAGGTAAGTGGTAGTGCTTAGTAAAAGTGTGCACTGAAGTCCAAGTTGCAGCCTCCAAAATATCCTTGGTTGGTACTCCTCTGAGGAAGGCTGCTGAGGTGGCTGCTGCCCTGGTCGAATGTGGTCTAATGCCCTTAGGCACTGATTTGCCATGTTGTGAATAGCAGAAACGAATGCAGTGTCCTATCCATTTTGAAATCCTTTCCTTGTGATCCTGCAGCATATGCCACTAAAAGTTGCTCAGTCTTTCTGAAAGCTTTAGTTTTGTCCAAGTAAAAGCGTAGCTGTCTTTGCATGTCCAAAAATGCAGAAGTCTCTCCCCTTTATTCTGTGGGTTTGGGTAAAAAGTAGACAAATGAATGGTTTGGTTAAGAGCCACACTGGACACTACCTTAGGCATAAATGTTGGGTTTGTCCTTAGAGAAACCCTGTCCGGATGGAGGATAAAAGGTTCCACAGCCATTAATGCCTATAACTCTGAGACTCTTCTTGCTGAAGTTATTGCTAGGAGCAGAGCTGTTTTCCATGATAAGAATTTTATCTCAACTGTATTGGCTGGCTCAAAAGGAGGCAGTGTGAGTTTTTCCAAGACAAAATTGAGGTCCCATGCAGGTACTGGTGCTCTCCTTGGAGGTCTTATGTTTTTGTCCCCTCTAAGGTACTGCCTAAGCAATGGATGTGAAAAAATAGGTGGGTCCGTATTGTAATGAGCTGAAATGGCAGAGGCATGATCTTAATTGATGAGAAGGATAGGCCTTTGTCCAGCATCTCAGTTAGGTATTGTAAATTCTGAGGGATATTTGGTACAAGCATGTCAATTCCTTGTGCCTGGTTCCAAGCACAGAATCTCTTCCATTTTTCTGCATAAGATTTTCTGGTGCTGGGCCTCCTGGCCTCCAAAATAGCATCCATAACCACTTTAGAGAGAGGTGTATTTGGAATGGTTACACTATCCGCCATGCAGCTAGATTTAGGGTTCCGAGCTGGCTGTGCAGGATCTGATTGTTTTGTTGGGTCAGTAAATGAGGAATTTGAGGCAATGTCCAGGCTGGGCCTTGAGCAAGCTCCTTAGGATTGGGTACCAGTGCTGGTGTGGCCAATCCGGGGCTATCAGCATAATTTGTGGCTTCTCTTGTCTTATCTTGAGGAGTACCTTGGGAAGGAGAGGCAGTGGAGGAAAGGCATATACTGTAATGTTGTTCCAGCTGAATCACAAAGCATCCACTTTCCATGCTTGTTTGTGATAAGTCGTGGTGCAAAATCTCTTTAGTTGGCAGTTGTGAGGGGAGGCAAATCTATCTGTCTGGGCATCCCCATTTCCTTGCTATCATGTTGAAGATTTGTGGATCTAGTTTCCACTCGTGAGGATCCATGAGGTTTCTGCTTAGTTCGTCTGCCAGAGCATTTGTTTTTCCTGGCAGGAATTGTGCTTGCAGGTGTACTTGGTAAGTCAATGCTGTGTTCCACAAAATCATAGCTTGTCTGCAGAGGGGGTAAGAATGTGTACCTCCCTGCTTGTTTATGTACCACATGACTGTAGTATTGTCCATCTATCAGCAGCTGTCCTGGATGAAGTAGGTCCTTGAAGGCTGTCAGGGCATTTTGTACAGCTAGCATCTCTTCTTGATTGATGTGAAGATGCCTTTGGCTTGTGGGCCATGTGCCCTGAATACATTTTCCTGCCATGTGGGCCCCCCAGATATAATCTGATGCATCTGTTAGTGTTTGCCTGGCTGTGGGTAAAGTGAATGGCTGTCCCTCGTTGTGGTGACAGGCCTGTGCCCACCATCGAAACTCCTGTTGCAGGCAGGGAATGAGTGAAATTAATGACTCCAGGCTGTGGCAATGTTGAGTCCAAACACTTAGATACCATTGTAGCTTCCTCATATGCAGTCTTGCATATGGAATTAGCAGAATGCAGGATGCCATGAAGCCCAGAGCCTGCAGAATTTTCCTTGCAGATAACTGGGTCTTTGATGCCATGCTTTCAAAGTAAGAAGTCAGTTGCCTTTGTTTGTCTGGTGTGAGATAAGCCATCTGGGCAGTTGTATTTAAGCTTGCACCCAGGAATATTATCTCTTGAGAGGGTAATAGTTTCGATTTATTTTCGTTTACTGTGTACCCTAGGCAAATTAGTAATCTTTTTACAAACTCCAGATGCTTTAGTAGAATGTCTTTGGTCTCTGCTTGAATAAGGCAGTCATCCAAGTGGGGATATATGTGAATTCCTCTGTCTGCAAAACGCAATTAATGGTGCCAGGCTATTTGTGAATACCCTGGGCGCAGTAGATAAGCCAAAGAGCAGTGCAAAGAATTGGTAGTGCATTGAGCCAACTATGAATCTGAGGTACCTTCTGCAAGATTGTCTGATTGGGACATGCAGGTATGCCTCTTTGAGGTCCAAAGTTACAAGCCAAGCCTTCTTGCCCAGCATGGGCAGAAGCTGCTGCAGAGTCAACATTTTGAATTTTGGAACGTCCAGAAAAGTATTTAGAATAGACAGGTCCAGAATTGGTCTCCAGGCTTTGTCCTTTCTTGGTACTAATAAAAGTCTTGAGTAAAATCCTTGTCCCTGCTCTTGTTGTGGCACTGGCTGAATAGCCCTCATGTTCATGAGAGATGAAACTTGTTTTTGTGCCTCTGCCCATTGATTGTGTGGCAGGTCTGGCATACCTTTTGCCTTTGGAAGGGTGTGAAAGTGGAACCTGTAGCCCTGAGAGACTACATTTAAGACCCATTTGTCCTGGGTGATCATGTGCCTATTTTGTGAAAAAAGTGCTAGCTTTCCCCGCAAGGGTGCTGCCAAAAGATAAGTGCTTGGCATTGGCAGAGGGAAGTCATTGGGACTGTTTCCTATATGGCTGTGATTTGTCTTCTCCGCTTTTGGAGGTAGAAGCACCCCATTGTTTGGGCCTGTATGAGCCCTGGGGCTGTTGTTTGCCTCTAGGGTGTCTGTACCTGCCTCTTTGTGGCCTGTCTGACACTGGAAAGGACCAATTCTTTGTAGGCTAGTTCCTGCTAAATCTGGGTGGCTGTACCTGTAAGAAATCCTTTACTGTCTGCATAGATTTAGCTTTATCCTCCATTTTCTTCAACACCACCTCTGCTTTAACACTAAACAAAGTATCATGCTGTAATGGAGCATCCAATAATTTTGCTTTAACATGATCGGACAGATTCTGTTCCTTTAACCAAGCATGCCTTCTAATGACAGAACCTGTAACAGCGGCCCTGCAAGAGGCCTCCAGTGAATCAAAACCACATTGCAAAGTATGCTTTCCCACTTGTTCAGCTGCATGCAATAAATCCTGCATTTCCTTGTTCTCAGAACATTCAGAATTTGTCAACATTTTCTGTTTTAGTAATGACATTAAGTATTGCTGATATTTACGCATATGAAACTGACAATTTAAAGCCCTTACAGCCAAGGTAGCAGAAGTGTAAACTTTCTTCCCCCATCTGTCCAGTGCCCTTGAGTCCCTATCTGAGGGGACAGGGTTTTTTGCAGTAGAGGCATTGACCCTTTGGGATCCTGAGATATAGTTTCTGGGTCAGCAGCAGGGTTTTTATATAGAAATGTATGAGAATCTGGAACCCTGTAGTATCTGTCTGGCTTAACAGGTGCAGGAGGTAAAGTCGGGAGACAGTCCGGACTCTGAAAATACATCATCTACAATGTCTAGAACAGGTGGAATAGCAAGAGGTCTGTGTTGAGGTAGTAGAAGAAAGTCTCTGAGCCTTTTCTTAGATTCTGAGTAATCTTGGCTCTCCCAGTGGAAATGCTCCCTCATGGTATACAGCGTTTCCCCAAAGGAATAATCCTCAGGAGGGGAAGCTGAAGGAATAGATTCTTCAGCATCAGAATCCTCATAAGGAGGAACAGAGTATCCCTGTTCTGAACAAGAGTCAGAGGAAATGGAAACCTGATCAGAGGAATCATATTCAGTGTCTTGCCTAGGTCTCTTATCAGGAGGGGATGGGAACCCCTGATCAAAGTAATTAGGTCTTCGGCCATTTTGAGCATCTGTTTCTTAGGCATGGAAGTCTGTCCTGGAGAATGCTGTACTTGTTTCCTTGTCTTTAAAGCTGTTTTAGTCTTCGTCTTGGATGCTGAAGTTGGCTTGATATAAAGCTGTGTAGGTCTGAAAACATCCTCAAAAGCCGATGCCTGCTCAGCGGCTCCGGACCCATCTGCGGGAATAGTTTCCGAAGGCCCAATACCTTGAGTATCCAGAGGCCTAGTTGTCTCCACATGGGAGTCGGAGGCGGCCTGTAGCTCTGAGGTAGCGGGTGTCATGGGCTGCGAAAGCGCCTCACAGAGAACCAGCGACTGGCCTAGAAGAGGCTTTGTCGTTGGTTTTGGACCTCGGATGCCTGTCCTTTTATTTTTCCTTGTGCTTTTTATGTACTCCGGTAGTCGGCTGTTCCGACGGCATTGTATAGTTAAACCTTCGGCCAAAGTGATGAAATGCAAAATCGTACCGACACTTAATAGTGCGTTGGTTAAATCTAGCACAAAACCGACAACTAGCAACATCTTGGTCAGGGCCTAGGCAAGGAATACAGTAAAAATGAAAATCCTTATGAGGTATTTGCTTCCCACAAGAAATACAACTGTTAACTTTTTCTGACATTGGTCTGGAGCAAGAAAAAAAGTTTTCCCAATGGGGTACTTAGCTTTATTGAAGTCTTTGGATATGAAATTCAATTTCGAAAATCTCAGGAGTTGGCCGACCGGCACTTGCGAAAGTACAGTTGTGTACCTACCATAAATGTAGATGTCGAGTGTATTCACTGTTACAGTCATTACTCTTGGGTTATCCTGTTGGCAGGCTACCCGCAGTTGGCCTGAATTCCAAAGTCCTGGTCTGGCATCGGTTGCTGTCGCCCCTTCCCTGACGTCAGTGTGCCAGAGGTATAAAAGATGCAGCAGACACCATTTTCTTCAGTTTTTCTTGCCCCAAATGTCAGGTGCCCCCAAAAGGGTAGGCTAAATAGATTATACCAATAAACATGCATGCACTAAAGTAAACATATCCTTCATCTACAAGCAAATACACCACATAGGTTGTATAGAATAGAGAAGTACAGGTAAAACCCAGCAAAAAAGAGAGAGGGGGACGGAGGGAGGGTAACCTGGACTGCAACAGTGAATACACTTGAACATCTACATTTATGGTAGGTACACAACTGTATTATGTTCATAGTGTTTCACTGTTGCAGTCATTACTCTTGGGTTGAATCCCAAAACTGACGAAGGGTGGCTGCGCTAAACAGGATTAGGAGAGGCAATGAGGCCCTGCAGAACTGCAGTGGCAAAGCCTGCTCTGGATTTAGAGTAGAGAGGTAAGTGGTAGTGCTTTGTAAAAGTGTGCACTGAACTCCAAGTTGCAGCCTCTAAGTTGTCTTTGGTTGGTACTCTTCTGAGGAAGGCTGCTGAAGTGGCTGCTGCTCTGGTAGAGTGTAGCCTAATGCCCTTAGGCACTGATTTGCCATGCTGTGAGTAGCAGAAATGAATGCAATGACCTATCCATTTAGAAATAGTCTGTTTTGAGATAGCTTTTCCTTGTGATCCTGCAGCATATGCCACTAAAAGTTGCTCAGTCTTTCTGAAAGCCTTAGTTATGTCCAAGTAGAAGCGCAGCTGTCTGTGTATGTCCAAAGAATGCAGAAGTCTCTCAGCCTTGTTCTGTGGGTTTGGATAAAAGGTAGGCAAGTGAATTGTTTGGTTGAGGGCCACACTGGACACCACTTTAGGCATAAACGTAGGGTTTGTCCTCACAGAAACCCTGTCTGGATGAAAAATGATAAAAGGTTCCACCGCCATGAGTGCCTGTAACTCCGCGACTCGTCTTGCAGAGGTTATTGCTAGGAGCAGAGCTGTTTTCCAGGATAATAATTTTATATCAGCCATTGAGGCTGGCTCAAAAGGAGGCAGTGTGAGTTTTTCCAAGACATAATTGAGGTCCCATGCAGGTACTGGTGCTCTCCTTGGAGGCCTGATGTTTTTGGCCCCTCTGAGGTACTGCCTTATTAAAGGCTGAGAAAAGATAGGTTGTTCCGTATTGTAATGGGCTGAAATGGCAGAGGCATGAATCTTAACTGATGAAAAGGAAAGGCCTTTGTCCAGCATCTCAGTTAGATATTGTAAAATCTGAGGAATATTTGGTACATACGTGTCAATGCCCTATTCCTGGTTCCAAGCACAGAATCTCTTCCATTTTTCTGCATAAGATTTTCTGGTACTGGGCCTCCTGGCCTCCAAGATGACATCCATAACAGCTTTTGAAAAAGGAGTGTTTTGAATGGTTACAATATCCGCCATGCTACCAAATGTAGGGTCCTGAGTTAGCGGTGTAGGATCTGATTGTTTTGTTGGGTCAGTAGGTGAGAAGTTTGAGGCAATGTCCATGCTGGACCTTGAGACAAGCTCTTTAGGATTGGGTACCAGTGCTGGCGTGGCCAGTCTGGGGCAATCCGTATCATTTTTGGCTTCTCTTGTCTGACCTTTAGGAGTACCTTGGTAAGGAGAGGCAGTGGAGGAAAGGCATATACTGTTAGGTTTTTCCAGCTGAAGGATAGGGCATCCACTTTCCATGCTTGTTTGTGGTAAATCCTTGTGCAAAATCTCTGTAATTTGCAGTTGTGAGGGGAGGCAAATAGATCTATGTCTGGGCATCCCCATTTCCTTGGTATCATGCTGAAGACTTGTGGATCCAGTTTCCATTTGTGGGGATCCATGAGGTTTCTGCTTAGTTTGTCTGCCAGAGTACTTACTTTTCCTGGCAGGAATTGCTTGCAGGTGAACTGGATAAGCCAATGCTGTGTCCCACAAGGTCATTGCTTTTCTGCAGAGGGGGTAGGAATGTGTGCTTCCCCGATTGTTTATGTACCACATGACTGTAGTATTGTCAGTCTTTATCAGTAGTTGTCCTGGATGAATTAGATCCTTGAAAGCTGTCAGGGCATTCTGAACAGCCAGCATCTCTTTTTGATTGATATGAAGATGCATCTGGCTTGTGGGCCATGTGCCCTGAATACATTTTCCTGCCATGTGGGCCCCCCAGGCATAATCTGGCGCATCCGTTGTTAGTGTCTGCCTGGCTGTGAGTAAAGTGAATGGCTGTTCCTTGTTGTGGTGACAGGCCTGTGCCCACCATCGAAACTCCTGTTGCAGGCAGGGAATGAGGGTAATTAATGTTTCCAGGCTGTGGCAATGTTGAGTCCAAACACTTTAGATACCATTGTAGTTTCCTCATATGCAGTCTGGCATATGGAATTAGCAGAATGCAGGATGCCATGAAGCCCAAGGCCTGCAGTATTTTCCTTGCAGATAACTGGGTCTTTGTTGCCAACTTTTTGAAGTAAGAAGTCAGTTGCCTTTGTTTGTCTGGCGTGAGATAAGCCATCTGGGCAGTTGTATTTAAGCTTGCACCCAGGAATATTATCTCTTGAGAAGGTACTAGTTTTGATTTCTTTTCGTTTACTGTGTACCCTAGGCAAATTAGTAATCTTTTTACAAACGCCAGATGCTTTAGAAGAATGTCTCTGTTCTCTGCTTGAATAAGGCAGTCGTCCAAGTAAGGATATATTTGAATTCCTCTTTGTCTGCAAAATGCAATTACTGGTGCCAGGCATTTTGTGAAGACCCTGGGCACAGTAGATAAGCCAAAGGGCAGTGCAGAGAATTGGTAGTGCATTGAGCCAGCTATGAATCTGAGGTATCTTCTGCAAGATTGTCTGATTGGGACATGCAGGCATGCTTCTTTTAGGTCCAAAGTTACTAGCCAAGCCTTCTTGCCCAGCATGGGCAGTAGCTGCTGCAGAGTCAACATCTTGAATTTTGGAACATCCAGAAATGTGTTTAGAATAGACAGGTCCAGTAATGGTCTCCAAACTTTGTCCTTTCTGGGCACCAAGAAAAGTCTCGAGTAAAATCCTTGCCCCTGCTCTTGCTGTGGTACTTGTTGAATGGCCCTCATGTCCATGAGGGACGCAATTTACTTTTGTGCCTCTGCCCATTGATTGTGTGGCATGTCTGGCATACCTTTTGACCTTGGCAGGGTGTGAAAGTGGAACCTGTAGCCCTGGGACACTATGTTCAAGACTCATTTGTCCTGGGTAATCATGTGCCAATTTGGTGAAAAAAGTGCTAGTTTTCCCCCTAAAGGGGCTGACAAAAGATAACTGCTTGGATCTGGCAGAGGAAAGTCATTGGGACGGTTTCCTGTATGGCTGTGATTTGTCTTCTCCGCTTTTGGAGGTTGAAGCACCCCATTGTTTAGGCCTGTATCAGCCTTGGGGTTGAGATCTGCCCCTGGGACGTTTGTATCTGCCTCTGTGGCCTGTCTGACACTGGAAAGGACCAATTCTTTGTAGGCCAGTTCCTGCTAAATCTGGGTGGCTGTACCTGTAGGAAATCCTTAACTGTCTGCATGGATTTCGCTTTATCCTCAATTTTCTTCAAAACCTCTTCTGCCTTAACACCAAACAAAGTATCATGCTACAAAGGAGCATCCAACAATTTTGCTTTAACATGATCAGGCAGATTCTGTTCCTTTAACCAAGCATGCCTTCTAATGACAAGAACCCATAACAGCGGCCCTGCAAGAGGCTTCCAGTGAATCAAAACCGCATTGCAAAGTATGCTTTCCCACTTGTTCAGCTGCATGCAACAAATCCTGCATTTCCTTATCAGAACATTCAGAATTTGACAACATTTTTTGCTTAAGGAGTGATATTAAGTATTGCTGATATTTAAGCATATGAAACGGACAATTTAAAGCCCTTGCAGCCAAGGTGGCAGAAGTGTAAACTTTCTTCCCCCATCTGTCCAGTGCCCTAGAATCCCTATCAGAGGGGACAAGGTTTTTAGTAGTGGAAGCCTTGACCCCTTTGGAACCCTGAGATATAGTTTCTGGGTCAGCAGCAGGGTTTTTATATAGGAATTTATGAGAATCCGGGACCCTGTAGTATCAGTCTGGCTTAGCAGGTGCAGGGGGTAAAGAGTCTGGAGACAGGCCGGACTCTGAAAATACATCATCTACAATGTCTAGAACAGGTGGAATAGCAAGAGGTCTGTGCTGAGGTAGTAAAAGAAAGTCTCTGAGCCTTTTCTTAGATTCTGAGTAATCCTGGCTCTCCCAGTGGAAATGCTCCCTCATGGTATGCAGGGTTTCCCCAAAAGAATAATCTTCAGGATGAGAGGCTGAAGGAATGGATTCTTCAGCATCAGAATCCTCATAGGGGGAAAAGAGTATCCCTGTTCAGAAGAAGAATCAGAGGAAATTGAAACCTGATCAGAAGAATCATATTCTGTCTCTTGCCTAGGCCTCTTATCGGGAGGAGGAAGGGAACCCCTGATCAAAATAATTAGGTCTTCGGACATTTTAAGCATCTGTTTTTTTAGGCATGGAAGTCTGAGTAGGATAATGCTGTACTCGTTTCTTTGTCTTTAGAACTGTTTTAGTCTTTGCCTTTGAAGCTGAAGTTGGCTTAACATATAACTGTGTAGGTCTGAAGACACCCTCAAAAGCCGATGCCTGCTCAGCGGCTCCAGACCCTTCTGAGGGAATGGTTTCCGAGAGTCCAATACCTCCACGTGGGAGTCAGAAGCGGCCTGTGGCTCTGAGGTAGTGAGCGCACCTCACTGAGAACCGGCGACTGGCCTAGCGGAGGCCTCGTCGTCAGTTTTGGACCTCGGATGCCTATCCTTTTCCATGTCCTTGCGTTTTTTTAAACTCCAGTCGTCGGCTGTTCAGACGCCATTATATAGTTAAATCTGCTGCCAAAGTAATGAAATGCAAAATCGAACAGACGCTTAATAGTGCGTTGGTTAAATCTAGCACAAAACTGACAGCTAGCAACGTTGTGATCAGGGCCTAGGCAAGGAATACAGTAAGAATGAAAATCCTTATGAGGTATTTGCTTCCCACAAGAAATACAATTGTTAACTTTTTCTGACATCGGTCTGGAGCAAGAAAAAAAGTTTCCCCAACGGGGTACTTAGCTTTAATGAAGACTTCGGCTCTGAAATTCGGATTTGAAAATCTCAGGAGTCGGCCGACCGGCACTTGTGAGCTGCTTTTGCTTCGGGCATCATGCGGCAAGAAAGACTGAAGAAAATGGCGTCAGCTGCATCTTTTATACCCCTGGCACACTGACGTCAGGAAATAGGTGACAGCAACTGACGCCGGACCAGGACTTTGGAATTCAGGCCGACTGCGGGTAGCCTGCCAGCAGGATAACCCAAGAGTAATGACTGCAACAATGAAACACGATGAACATCTGCTTTTCCTTCGGGCACAGAGTAGCAAGAAAGACAAAAGAAAATGGTGTCGGCTGCATCTTATATACCCCTGGCGCACTGACGTCAGGGAATAGGCGACAGCAACCAACGCTGGACCAGGACTTTGGAATTCAGGCCGACTGCAGGTAGCCTGCCAGCAGGATAACCCAAGTGTAATGACTGCAACAGTGAAACACTATGAACATTGTGCATTGCCACCAGAAAGTGCTAGGAAGAAATCATCCATTCTCAAACATGCAAGGCCTCTCGACAGAGTGGGTAAGATCTGGTACCACCCTGTTTGTTGATATACCACACAACCGACATGTCCGACTGTATCGCAATCGTCCCTGGAGGAAGAAGGTCCTGAAGTGCTTGCAACGCCAGAAGCACCGTCCTCATCTCCAGAACACTGATATGCAGATGAGCCTCGTGTTCTTGCCATGTGCCGTGGACAGTCCTGCCAAGATAACCCCCCCACCCGACTTGGGAGGCATCCGTGGTCACAGTGGCAACGGGTTGGACAGGAACAAATGGAGCTCCCGTGAACAAATGGTTGGGGGCTATCCACCAATGAAGGTCCTTTTTGCATGATTCCGTCAGCAGGATAGGATGACTCAGTGGTAGACATTGGAATGACTACTTTTTGCTTTGACCTTCTGAAGCGGACGAAGGCGCTGACTTGTGAGATGAGGTTTTGTGCTCTTTCGGCGGGGAGACGAACTGTCATGTCCAATGTGTCTACCTCTGCGCCTATAAAAATCACAGATTGCGAGGGCAGTAATGCAGATTTTTCCCAGTTTATGGAGATCCCTAGTTGAGCACAAAGTTGAATGGTGGCGTCCCTGTTTTGGATGAGTAGATGCCTGGTGGGGGAGGTCAAGAGCCAGTCGTCCAAATACGGAAACACCTGGAATCCCCAACGTCTCAAGTGAGCTGTCACTACTGCCATGCATTTGGTGAACACTCTGCGGGCTGTGGTGAGACCAAAGGGCAGAGCACGAAACTAATAATGACTGGCTCCCAGCCGGAAGTGCAGATATCTCCTTGACGTCTTGTCCATTTTTATATGGTAGTATGAGTCTTGGAGATCCAGAGAACACATCCAATACTCTTTCCCTAACAACGAGAGTATCGACTGCAGTGTGACCATCTGAAACTTGTCCTTCACTAATTCACTTAATCTGCCGAGGTCCAAAATTGGCCTCCAGTCTCCGGTTCGTTCTGGGACTAAAAAGAACCTGGAGTAAGTTCCGGATCCTGTCTGGTCTGCTGGGACGGGCTGGATGACTCTTTTTAATAGCAACTTGATCTCCACAGTTGCCTGATCTCTGTGATTGGGTGGAACATCTGGGATCTTTTGGGAACAAACAGTGGAAGGGAAAAGAGTATGATATAGCCTCTGGTAACAACTCTTTGTACCCACTTGTCTTGGGTGATATTTAGCCAGGCTTCTGAATACAAAGAGATGTGACCCCCGACTGGCCCCAGAGAAACGCAGTCGGGCCCCACATCAGGAGCGCTGATAAGGCCGCCCTGGAAAGGAATCATGGCCTTGCTGGTATTGCGGACCGCCCCCTGCCTCTAGGGCGACATCTACCTTTTCCTCCTCCTTGGTCTCTGAAGGAGGATTCACTCTGTGTCCGGAAAGACCCTCTGGGACTTTCTGAACCACATTTTACCTCCCCTTTGACCTTTGGGGTATGGTCGAGAGGGAACGGTAAAACGGACCCCCATGGCAGAGAGTCTTTCCTTCTTGCTCACACCGAGCGAGTGTTTCTTTCACCTTGGAACCAAACGAGGAGGAACCATCAAACGGGGCGTTGGTGAAAATGGACTTGAACGGCTCCACAAAATTACACAGGCGCATCCAGGAGTGGCACCTAAGGGCAACTCCTGAACCCACTGCTCTGCTCACTCCATCAGCCACATGGAGGAGTTAAACTACAGAATTTAGGATGGACAACTGAGAAGAGGTCCTATCAGGGACTCCCTCAGGACAAGCACCCTGTATGGAATCTCTTAACTCCTTGAAGAGATCCCTCTGCAACCTCATGAAGAGATCGGAGTGTAAATGCCGCTGAACTAAATACACGCTTCCCAAATCTGTCCATCTGTCGAGACTCCTTGTTTGGTGGATGAACAGAGGAAGAAGTCTCCAACTCCTTTGTGGCCACTGCCACCACCATGGCATCTACGGAACGCCCATAAACAAGAACTCTTTTCCAGGAGGGGCAGACAAACTTATTTGGTCTCCTGGGAACTGGCTCCAAGGCATCGGGAGTATCCCACACCTTCCGACTAACCAGATCCATTAGTTAGTCAAAAGGTGGAGACACCAAAGAGGCAGAGGGTTGAGACCCGAAAGCCTTCAGTTACACAGACTCCTCATTAGAAGGGTTGACAGTGGGCCAGTCGCACCTCTGTTTAAGGATCTCCAGGATGTCCACAAAGGAGACATCAGACGACGACTTGGGGGACCCTTCCGACTCCTCGAGGTCGGTGTCCAATGTCAGAGACTCATCCTGGGAGTCAATATGCTTCCTCTTGCATACCCTCTTCCGAGGGGGCTCCTCGAAGGGACCTTCTGGGGAGGCCTCGGAAGAGTGGGGACTACCAGCCGGTGGCTCCTGAGGCTGCGGGTCTCTGCTGTCTCCAGAGAGAGTAGGTACTGAGACTGAAGTGGGTGCCCTGGGGGGGGGGGGAAAGAGTGCTTGTACCACTGGCAGGGGCTGTAGATTGAGACAGCATGCTCATCACCTCAAAAGCTGACCTCTCCGGCTCCGAAGACCTCCCCCGCTCTGAAGAGACAAAGGTTGGCACCGGAGTCAAAGCCATCGGCTCCAAGATAGATGCAGGGTCTGAGGTCACGCTGGCAGAAGCACCGAGAGGAAGGCTTGGAACCAAAGAAGATTGATTCAAACCCTCCCCATCGGTGCAGAGAGAAGAGCTTCGGCCCCTGGACATGACGGACAGAGCAGAGCATGTCGGAGCTGAACTCTGCTCCAATGCAACAGCAAGGGGAGCCGGAACCGAGGGTTCCTCCATTGGTAACAAGCACTCCGGCTCCGAAAGGCCAACAAAGCTCGGAGGAGGAATCACAGTCTAGGGCAAAACTGATTCGAGTGGCTCCGGAACTGACTGGGTCGGAGCCAACAAAAATTTAGGCAGAGCAGACTACTTCAGGAGTCTCAGTACTACCCCCTCTCCACATCTTCTTCTGAAAGGCTCCTGGAAGATCTGGAAGATAAAGTAGGGGATCTCGACCTAGGAGGCACTGGTGACTTGATTAGCAAGGAGACTTGATTAGCAAGGAGACTTGATTAGCAAGGAGACCGGTAGGGATTCTACAGACCGGCTTTGAGCAGTAGAGTCAACTGCTATTTCCAAAGGTTCAGACGTCGGCACCGAAGCACCTGTGACTGACTCTGATACAATGGTGCTCTCCTTCAGCTCAGAAGAATGAAGAGTCGAGGCGGTAGATTTTGGTAATTTGGAAGGCGGCTCAGAGACACCAGCCGGTGCCAGAGAAGGCCTTTTAGAAGTTTTAGTTTTGGATTCAGATCTGGATTTTGTAGACTTGGAAGAAGCTGATGAACTAGATAAAGCTTCCTCAAAGGTTGGTTTCAGAAGACCCTTGAGTATCAGCTTGTTCTTTCTCTCCTGCAACACTCTAGGAGAGAAAGCATGACATAATAAGCATGATTCCTGCAAATAGATGGCTCCCAAGCAGTAGACACAGCTACTGTGGCCATCCGTTAATGACATTTTCTGGGAGCATTCCATGCATTTTTTGAACCCAGAGGGTTTATGCTCCTTGCTATCCTTAGACATTGCAGACACGCATGCAAAACCAGTAGGTGAGAAAGGAATAGAGAGAAAAAATGAGGACTAGGTCCTCTAACTAAAACGGGCCTAGCCCTGCAGAAGAGTTA
This sequence comes from Protopterus annectens, assembly GCF_019279795.1. Lineage (NCBI taxonomy): Eukaryota > Metazoa > Chordata > Ceratodontiformes > Protopteridae > Protopterus > Protopterus annectens. Next base: position 1,194,418,512 of record NC_056739.1, read on the forward strand.
CACGAGGACTAGATCCTCTAAGTTAAACGGGCCTAGCCGGGTGTAAGAAAAACTCTGTCTTCTAACTTAAACAGACCAAGTATTTAACACAGACACACACAGGTGTAATTACACAGGAAAAAATTTTGTACAGCAATCCTATAAATACCAGCTTAGTGGATCTCCGCCAAAGACAACAAGTTAACAGTCTGAGACCAACAAAGGTCCGAGCAGTAAAAATAAATCAACAGGAGCCCCTGTTGATCAAGAGCGGAAAAAAACGCTAAAACAAACACTCTATCTAGGCAAAAAAAAGCGCAACGGCACCTAACTGGCACACAGGATACTAAAACTACTACAGTGACAAAAAAGTCCACAAAGACAACTTAGGCAAAGGCCTATAAGATAACAATACTAACATATCACTAAATATGCAATATCCACCAAGAATGTAAGAATTGAAAAGGACTTAGCCAGAGCCAAGAGAAGCACAGCCAAACTCGTCAACGTGGCAAACGAGATCTGGGGATTGCACTGGTGCACCATGGGATACCTGCTTAGCCACGAGCCAACCAGAAGTCTTCGAGCTTGTAAACTGGCCGAGTCGGAGCCAAGGATCGGCTCCGAACCCATAAGTAAAAATGAAGGTGAGATTGGACTACCTAACATTGGATCTTATTAGCAACAGTTTGCTTTAAAGTGTTTCCTAACTTAGAATCTTGGAAAGAAAGAAACAAGTGATTACACTTGCGAATATCCTTAGGTGTCATCCAGGTAGAATCTTAGTTGGAAACAGAGTTTGCAGGGAAAACATCTTGAAAGATCAGACCAAGAGAAAGGTGTTGACTGAGGAGATATCCAGAATCCGTTTCCAATCTCCTCCCTTTCTTGGAATGAGTAATAGTTCGGAACAGAACACTTTTCCCACAAATTGTGACATCACTGGTTCTACTCTGGCTCGTTAGAGCAAGGCTTGAATAATGGGAAAGAGTAACTGAACCCAGTTTTGTGGAAGGGGGGGTGTCAATAAATTGAGGCACTTCTTTCCAGGTCATTCTGTACCCACTGAGAATGGCAGAAAAAAAATTTGTCTTAAGTGATGAGTTTTTATACAAAAGCCTCAGGAAACCTTATAAAATCCATTGGGCCTTTTAGGGGCTGGTGGCTGTGAGTCGGGTGCAGTGGAAGTAGATGCAAAAGCATCCAGGAAAGGCTCCAGAACAGGTGGCACAGGAGCAGGGGGGGGGGGTGCCAATTTCTACAAAGCTATAGTACCTCTGCTGGACATCAGAAATCTGTTTAGATTCGCATTCAAAATGCATCACCATACTAACAGTGCCCTCAAATATAGCTTCTTCCACATGGGAGTCAGAAGAACGGGAACCCTCATCGTCAGAGGCCAATTGGCCTGGTAAGTGGATCTGGGATGAATAGGCCAAGAAAAGCTAATCTGAGTCAGACTCATCCTCATTATCTTCAGAGGTTTCTAAAAGATGGAGGCCTAAGTGTCATAACGACTTTAAATAGGTCATGAGAGAAATCCATCCACTCCTTTTCTTTGTGTGCGTATGTGGGGGGTCCTCTGTGCAACATCTGCTGTGATTAAACGCTGCAGCTCTGACCCCTGGCGAGCCTTGAGGAGAAATTCTGGGATTTCTTCTTTAATGAGCATCTGTGGTATGCCCTTGGGTCCTTCACAAATTAGTATATAGGGTTCTGCCTTTTCATCATCAGTAACTTCAGTCATTTCAGACATGCAAACTTGAGATGCCATACCAGCCTCCAATGGTGTTACAGTAGTGGGAGTCTGAACAGGTGTCGGGCATACCGCAGGAGCTTTGCCATCTATGCTACTTCTACTGCTCCTTGCTAAAAATCCTTGCCCCTGATTGACCTCTATGCACTGCTCAGTTTATGTCCTATTGTCACTTTAATTTAACCTTCCAGCTACTTTCTAAATCAATGCTTTGCAAATAATGAACCTGCTTTCATCCCGAGTAAAGCTTGTGCTGCTAAGCAGTGTAGGTCTCTGAATGCCCACATGTTCATAGCTCCAAGATTTTTAATAAATCACTGGAAAATGCAAAACAGTAGGTGTTGGAAAAGTACACTGTACCATTCTACATGGGATGCAACACAAAGAAATTCAGTGACTGCAGTCTTGTAAGATAAGCATTTATGAGGGGGAAAAATGCAACATCATTAACTATACATCCAGCATACAAGCATATTTTATTTTTTTTAAATGCGACTCCTGCTTCACACATTATACTTCTATGGATATGAAAGCAGGGCACTAAACTTTAGTCAGTGGGTATACATCATGCAACTGAGTATAACAGAGTATGCAGGAACGTACTGCTACGTCATCTGTGCATGTATTTATTAAAACACACTATAACAGTGCATGGCTTAAAAGTCCGATGTGTTTACCTACATAGTGTAGGAAACAATGTATATTAAGTCTGTATAACACAGATTTTAAGAATAAAAATAAAGTATATGAATATGTGAATGGAAAAAATACAAAACATCTGGAAGTAATACATTACTCAAGAGGTTCTATTATGCATTTAAGGAATGCATAAAAAATTAGTAATGAAAGGTGGCAGGGCAGCTGGGTATACATGTATATGAAGGAGTAACATATGTACCTTCATGCTATCTTTTGATCAAACAGTAGGCCATCAGTGCTGGTTAAGTGTTGGCATTCCCTTTTCAGATACTTGCAGGTTATCGGATTTTAGAAATTGACCTAGCTCCCATGTTCTGGCTGTGGCACTTTGACACCATACACCTCACTAAGAGTGCATGCTCACCACCTTCACTAGCTAGATTAGCCCCTATGCACTTTACAGAGGCCATAATTGTAAAAAGTATATTTGCCTAACTTGTGTATGCATCAAACCCCAGTCGCTATGCAGAAAGGCAGTTCAAGCACAAAGACAGTAACAGAGTAACAAGTACCCAATGCAAAGGGCCTTCTTGCAAATCAGCTGATAGAATGCAAGAATATTTTTGTTATATCCAACTTTAAAGTTTCATTGTAATTAATACCGGTTGAGAATTATCCCAAGAAGTGAAAATTAAATGTCCCTGGGGGCTAGATCCAGAGGAAGGTCAAGAGGCAAGGGCTCAAAGAAACCTACTTCTGCTGCACTGAAGTGCCAAAGAAAGGTCCAGCTCCAGGAAATGATGCTTGGTGAAGGTGAGCAAGTGGCTAAGGTACAGAAATCTCAATGGAAACATTTTTGGTGCAAGCATTGAAAACAATCATACATAATAAAATGGCCCTTCACCACAGTATTTTACAGCAAGCAGTAAACCATCTGATAGCAAAACATAATGCAGTGAACAGTCTATTTAGTTAATGGTTTGTGTAACTACTGCAAGCCCCACCTTTAGAATGAAGAAAACAAACTGGTTTATCTTTCTAAAGTTGCGCACAGTCTTCAGGAAAAAATTGGAAGTTCACAACTACACTATGAAGGAATCTCAGTCTGCACTCAGAAAGCAGACAATGAGATAACCAGACTGGTTTAAAGGTACTTCTATAAATACACTTTTGGGAGGAAAAGTCTGTTGCCCTTAAGGAATATAACAAGTCCTTGTGAGAAAAAAATAATAGGGTTCCCTACAGATAAAAGCCTACAACTGAAAGATGATGCAGGTGAGAGATGACCAAGAAAATAATCTTCCAAGGAAAGAACTACAATGCTAATGAATACCTGGTTTAAATGGGGATGGGAAGATTGAGTAATCATGAAGTTCAAGCCCTGATGAGAAGGGTTTTTAAAGATGAAAGAACACAAAGAATCTCTTCAAAGAACTGTTTAACCAGTCAGTGGTAAGCCACGTTTCTGTTTTTCAAATAGATACCAAACATATGCACATTTTCCTTGCATTAACAAAGCCTGAAATAAAAAAAGTGCCCAAGATGATCACCTGCAATGTCCAGAAACACATCCCCGTGAAGCATCCATTTATGGGATTTTGTTAAGGACCTGCTGAGTGTGTCTGCCACAATGTTTTGACCTGAAAGAATGTAAACTGTCTGAAGAGGCATTTGATACTGGACATCAAGATGCCATACCAGGAGTGTCAAATGGCAAAGAAGGTAAGATCTTGTTCGTCCCTGTTTATTTATACACCACATCACTGTGATATTGTCTGTAAATACCGTGTGAGTTCCCAGGGAGAAAAAGAGGATGAAAAGCCTGAAGAACCAGCAGAAGGACCCTCATCCCTGACACCAATGTGTTCCTTCTGTTCAAGAGGTAACCATACCCCCTGCACCTTTAAGGAGCCAAAAGCTGCTCCCCATCCCACATCTGAAGCATCTGTGAACAGTTCCCAAGAGGGAAGAGGGGGATGAAAAGGGAACCCTTAAAGACAACTGTTGGATCCACTAATGAAGTTCCTTCTTGAGACAAGGTAGAAGAGGAACTACAAATTCTAAAGGATGTGCATGTTGAAGCCAAACTGAAATTAGGAACCACTGAAACTTCCTTATGTGGAGTTTGGCCAGAGGGAGCATAGGAATGGTGGATTCCATGAAAAAAGTTCTATACTTACCATACCGTTACATCTGTGTTGTCTTTCATTCTTCCTTGACCTGTGGGTTTTGGATTCAACGTCGGATCAGACTTGGCTGCTTACAAAAGCTTAGGCTCTGAAGCTCAAGCTCCTCCCCTACCCATAATGCCTCAACCCCCCTCCCCGGTTACTTCAGATAGAGTTTGCTGCTACCATGTTTACCAATAATATTATCATAAATGCAATGTACATCAATACTGACAGTTACCAATAAAGAGAATAGAGAAAGAACAGGAGCTCAACAAGGAACAGAGGTTCCTAAAAGCATTTCTATCAGGTTATCCACAAGAGGGACAGGAGTAAGGAGGGAGGGAAGGTCGAGGAAGAATGAAAAAGACAACACAGATGGACCGTTATTGTAAGTACATAACTTCTTTAATTGGATGTTGACATTTTCATTCTTCCTCAACGTGGGGAACAGAGTCTCCAGCTACAACAACCTTAGGTGGCCTTCAGGGAAGGATATTCCGGAGCACTGCAGAACAAAAAGCAGCTCTACTTCTGGACACAATGTCCAGTTTGCAGTGGAAAATGGAGGTGTGGGAATTAGTCCATGAGACAGCTGAACAAATATCAATTGAAACTTTGGCCAAAAAAGGCTTGGCAAGTTGCCACAGATCTAGTAGAGTGAGTTTTGACTTGAATTGGATTCATAAACAAATAAAATGCAATCTTATAACCATTTAGCTAAGGTGGTGTTTGCAGCTGGTTTACCCTTTTTTTCATCCAAAAAAAAAACATGAAAAGCTGCTCAGATTCCCTGAAAGCTATAGTTCTGTCTAGGTAAACATGCAACTATTTGTGAACACCCAGCAGATGGAGAGCATATTCTCCCTTGTTTTGGAAATGAGGAAAAAAATACCATTAAGTTAATACATCGAAAATGATATAAACCAATCACCACTTTGGGAAGAAAGGCTGGATTAGTACGTAATGTCACTCTGTCCTTGTGAAAAATTAAGTAAGGGTATTTAGATGAGCTTGCAATTCAGATACTCTTCTTGCAGAAGTGATGGCCACCAGAAAAACAGTCTTCCATAAGAATTTCAAGTCTACTTTGTTGGAGGATTCAAAGGGAGGCAGAACCAGAGCCTGTAAAATCATAGTCATATCCCAAAGAGGTGTTGGATCTTTGATAGGACGACGAAGAAAGAAAAGTCCCTCTAAGAAAAGCCTTACACAATTTTGATGAGGCCAAAGGTGATGCATTTTCTCCCATATGAAAGTTCGAAATGGCTGCCAATTGCACTTTAACAGTGGAATGACTAGCCCCCTCATAGAAAATATGAGCGAGAAACTCTAGGACTGCTGGAACAGGAGTGGTATAAGGATCTAACTTCCGTTTAGCCCAAAAAGAAAATCTTCTCCATTTGCTCTTGTAAAGTCTTCTAGTCGAAGACTCATGAGAAGAGATCAGAATATTTAGGACTGAAAATGAAAGAGTGGCAGATCTAGGCATCATTGGAATTGGAGAAACCATGCAGTTTCAGACCTTGGAGATTAGGATGAATCTGCTCCGGGTGGATGGCATAGTAGAGCTGGATAAGGTTCGAGCATCCACAGAGGGAAAATTAGATGAGACCAAAGAAAGGTGAACCAGATTTGTCGAGGCCAGAAGAGGGCAATGAGGATCATTTTGCTCTTAAACCTGGAAACTTTCTGAAGAAACATGAGGATTAAGGGGAGAGAAGGAAAGGCATAAAGCCATCCAGGAGGCAAAGCATGGATCAGAGCATCCCCAGGTGACTGTCAGAGTGAGGATCAAGGCGAAGAACCTGCTGCACTTGTGGGGAGACGCGAAGAGATCACAGCAAGGTTGACCCCATTTGTGGAAGATCATGTTTGCCACTGACCGATTCAGAGACCACTCATGATACATCAATAATACTCTGCTGAGCTTGTCCTCTAAAAAAGTTGTGCTCCCTCAGAATATGCATTGCAATCAGAAAGCGGTTGTTAGAGATCACCCACTGCCACACTCTCATTACTTCTCGACACAGGGCATAGGATCTGCTTTCCCCTTGTTTGTTGATGTACCAAACTACCAACATATTGTCCATTTGTATCGCAATAATCCCTGGAGAAAGAAACTGTTAAATGCCTGCAATGCTAAAAGGACCGCTCTCATCTCCCAGACACTGATATGCAGATTGGTCTCCCGGATGTCCACATGTCCAGCCCAGGAAATGCCCTCCCCACCCCACCTGCCAGGCATCTGCGGTCAACGTAGGGTTTGGGGGAGGATGAACAAAGGGGCATCCTTGAAGAACCTCTAGGGACTGAAGCCATGCGAGGAGAGAATCCTTGCACACTCCTGATAGTTTGATGGGATAGCTGAGGGGTTGCTGAAGTGACCACTGGACTGCTAAGGCCCACTGCAGAATTTGCATGTGTAGGCGTGCTGTTGGTAAGAGTTATGGTGGCAGTCATGGAGGTCAGGTCCCAGAGTACTAATTTGGCTGGCGGAACTGGGATTGCCAAAATCTGTTTAACATGTAGTTTTGGGTTTGAAATCCTGTCCGGAATGAGGAAGGCCAAGGTCTTTGTTATATCCATACTTTCGCTCCTACAAAAATCTACGCTCTGAACTGGTTGAAGCTGGGACTTTGGGCATAGCAATCAACATACAAAAGTAGGAGCTGACTGTAAAATGTAGTCCCTGGCCTGGATGAGTAGCTGCCTGGTTGCAGCAGTAAGTAGAAAGTCGTCTAGGTATGGATAAATGTGGAATCCTTGCAGTCTGAGAGGAGCTGCAACTACCACCATGCATTTGGTGAAGACCCTGGGGGCTGTGGTGAGACCAAAGGAAGTGCTCTGAACTGATGATGACTGGCTCCCAGTCTGAAGTGGAGGTACCTGCCGGAGCGCATGCCCATCTCAATGTGACAGTAGGCATTCTTCAGGTCCAATGAACACATCCAGTCATCAATTTTCAAAAGAGGTAGAATAGACTGGATCATGACAATCCTGAACTTTGTAGATTTTACAGGCTTGTTCAAGGATGTCAGATCCAAGATGGGTCTCAATCCCATGTCTTTTTTGGTACCAAGAAGAATCTTGAGTAAATATCTGATCTGATCTAGCAGGACCTTCTGGATGACTCTTTTCTGTAGCAGCTTTGAGATTTCCAACTCCACTGCCTCTCTGACTGGGTAGAACATCTGGGAGAGATGTCTTTGGTTTGAGGGATTTTGAAAAGGGAATTAAGTATCCTCTGGATATGATCCTTTGCACCCACTGATTGTTTGCGATGGCTAGCCAGGTGTCTGGGTGTTAAGGGTCAGTGCCCCCACCTGACTGCCTCCACAGAAGGACAGTCAGGCAACTCCTCAGGAGTCCTGAAAGGGTCTGTCAGAGAAAGAATCCCAAGATCCTTGATTTTGTGGACCCCCTCTACCACGTGGGCAGCATCTACCATTGTAACAGTTTTTCCCTCTGCCTCTGGGGTAGCATTCTCCCTGTGACTCCTGAAAAAGACCCAGAGATGTTTTGAACCAAAGCCCCCCCCCACACACACTGATTCCTGGCTCTACTCTGTCCGGCTCTACTGTGTCCGGATGCTTCTAAGCCCTGCTTGATACCAGATCAACAAGAGCATGAGCAGGGAAGGACACCCAATATGTAGACAGGCCAGACCTGGCAGCCTCCAAGAAAACAGATTCCTCCTGGGGTCGGGTTTAGAAAGATCATCCACCTCTCTGGAGCAGGATTTCCAAGATGTCTCCAAGCGAGACATCCTCAGGTGGAGATCAGGAGGACCCTTCCCAGTCCTCAAAAATTGGTGTCTTCAGTGACAGATTCCTCTGGGGAATCCAGGTGCCTCCTTTTCCACCTTCTCTTCTGGGGAATCTCTTCAGTGGGGTGTTCCGGAGAGATATCAGAAGAGATCTGAGGTTCCAAAGGTGGAAATACTTTTAGTCTTTGCTGGGCCAGCTTCCCCAAGAGGGGCAGTGGTGAGGTCTCAGACACAGTCTCCAAAGGGTGAGAAGTGGATCCAAAAGGGTGGGAGCAGAGGATCTTTTAGACATGGAGAGGACCCTCTCCACCACCTTGAAAACAGAATGGGCTGGAGAAGCTGAAAATCATCCTCCTGGAGCTGAAACTATTGGGACAGAGGATCCCTGACACCCCCCCTGCCAGCCCTCCAGTCTGACAGGGAAGCTCGGGCCGAGCTAACGAATGCCGATGCTCTGAGGGGAAGCGATGGCTCCAAAAACTTCAGAGTAGAGGTCAACCCCTCTGAGCCAACATCCAGGCTTCAGCTCCAACAGCCTCTTTGTTCTAACATAGTTGAAATCGAGCAAGTCAGGGTAGGTGCCAGGGTTGAAGTGAGATTCCACTATAGGCTCGGACACCTTGGCTTTCATGGCATTTGGATAAGAGGACAGTGAAGAAGCAGGTCAGATTGGAGAAGGAGCTAGGGATTTAAAGGGCGACTGTCTACCCACGGTCCCAGTAAGGGACATACTGGCAAGACCCCATCTGGAAATTCATCTGAAGGAACTGTCTCAATCTGTTCACCTCTGTTTCTGAAAGACTGTGGGTAGACCTGACAGAAGATGCTCTGGAAGGTGGCCTGGATGTGACCCTAGGAGACCTCTCTATACAAGGCGAACCAGTGGAAGGAGGAGCTTCAAAGGCAAAGGATCTCTGGGCCAACAAGAGGTTTGTATGGACTTATTTGGAACCGAAGTGCTGGGATCCAATGCCTTAGGAGCCTTGGCTGGAGGCTTTACAAGGAAGCAGACTTTCCTGGGGAACGTTTCCTGCAGTCCCTGTCTTCACGGTGCTTTTTGGGAGGGAGTTGAGCCCATGAAGACTATGAAGAACCTGCCGACGGGGCTGAAGGAAGTAAAAGGCCCTTCAGAATAAGCTGGTTTCTTCTGTTGGCCAGTGCTCTTTGATGGAACCCTCACAGATGGTACAGGAGGCATCAAGGTGAGGAGGGCCGAGACAATATATGCAGTCACTATGGGCATCAGATAAGGGAATCTTGTGCCCATAGGAAGTACATTTTTTGAAACTTAAAAAAACTTTAAACAGGAAAGGAGGAAGGAAAAAATACAGCAGTTCCCGCCAAGAACAAACCAGCAGATGCAACTAAGACAAGCAAAAATAAACTACAGCGTTTTTTTTTTTTTTTAAATCACAGAGTCAGAAGGTACGGTAGAAAAAAGTTAGGGCGGCTATAGTAGACATGGGGGGGACGGGGGATGGGACGCAGCTTACAGCTAAAGACAAATCTTTTCACCAGAGCTTGAGATGACAGACTACGATGCTTCTAAGAGCGGGAAATGAGATCTGAGGTAACCAGAGGGAGAGTGGGGCATTGTGGGTAGGGGAGGAGCTCGAGCTTCGGAGCCCAAGCTTTTGTAAGTGACAAGTTGGATCAGATGTCTGGTCCAAAACCCACACATCGAGGAAGAATGAAAATGACAACATCAGATCCCACAGCTCTCAGAAACTCTCTGGCTGTAATAGAGACCAGAGGACGAACAGACTGAAAGAAGAAAATATGAGTTAAGGCCTTGGGAGGAGGCAGGGATGCCAGCATAGGCACCATCTGAATCCTGCAACCCAGAAAGACATGAACCTGAGGAGTTGTCAGAGTTTATTGTGAACTCCAGGCTGTGAAGAAGGGAAACGGCAAAATGAAGATTTTGCAACAGGATCTCTGAAGAGGAGGCCTGAATCAGCAGGTTGATCAAGTAAGGAAATACTTGGATCCCCTGATGCCTGCAAAAAGCGATCACAAGAGCAAAACATTTGGTGAATATCCTTGGGGCAATGGAAAGTCCAAGAGGCAAAGCAGAGAACTGAAAATGCCAGAAAGACAGATAAATAAAAAACTTCCTGAAAAGGGAATGGATCGTAATATGGGGATAAGAATCCTTTAGATCTAGAGACACCATATAAGCCTGGGGAACTAAAACAGGAAACAGAGTCTGAAGGGACATTTGAAAAGTGGGCACCTTCAGAAAAGTGTTTAGATAGGAGAAGTCTAGAATTGGTCTCCAAGTACTCTCTTTTCTGGGCACTAGAAAGATTCTGGAGTAAAACCCCTGCCCTTTTGGGACACATGCAGTTCTTTAATAGTACCCTGACTCAAAAGGTACCTCTGGGAAAAAAAAGGGAGTTGTTCCTGAGGAATGCCCATAAAAGGGGGACAGGTTTCCACATCATGAAACACTCCTGGCAAATAATGGACAGAACCCAAGAATCCTGAATAATCTGAAGCCAAACAGGAAGAGAGAGAGGGGAGGAGAGAGGAACGTGGCTGGGAAGAGACAGTTAGACAGCACCTGGTTTACCAGGAACAGAAGACTACAGACTTCCAGAAGTCTGAGTAGCCTAAGCAGGAGGAGCCCACTTGCCACTCTTTTTGCCCTTAGGAGATTACCTGTGAACAAAGGCTGGCTTATTGAGGTAGTTTCTCAGAAATTTAGGAACAGGGGAGACAAACACGTTTGAGTTCCTGTAGGACCTCCCTTCTTGAAGGAACTTAAACCAGCAGCAGCTTACCTAAACAAGTGTTTATTACCAAGAGGGGCCTCCCATCAACTTAGCCTTGATATCATCAGATAATGGTTGAAGCCGAAGCAAAGAATACCTCATCACTGAACCAAAAGCAGCAGCCCTAGAAGGAGCATCTGCTGCATCATAACTACACTTGATGGAATAATTAGCCACCTGGGAGAAAGTCCCTAACAACGAGAGGGCAGAAGTCTTACTCTCAGAGTCTGGGAGGTCGGAAATGACATGACAAGCCTGGGATAAGGTAGCCAACAAATACCTAGACATATGGGTTTGATAATTAATGGTCCTAAAAGCCAATGTGGCAAAAGAATAAACCTTCTTGCCTAGCCTTTCCATGTCCATGCTAAGTTTATCAAAAGGCAGTCACTTGGAAGGAAGGAAGGAATTGACAAGGTCTGTCAAGAGGCAGCGACCACCTCCAAGGGGTCAACAGAAGGACATTTATACAGAAACTTACAGTCCTCGGGCACTCTACAGAATCTGTCAGACTTTTTGTGGGCAGGGAGCTGAGAGTCTGGAGCCTTAGAAGCATTACAAAATGCATCCAAAAAGGCAGCCAAAACAAGAGGAACAGTAGAAGGCCTAGGAGAATCCATTTGCAACGACTCATAGAACCTTTTTTGTACCTCACAAACCTGAGCACAATCCCATTTAAAGAACTACATCATCCTAGTGATAGTGTCTCCCAAAGAAATCTCTTCAAAGGGCGGATCAGGACTAGTAAACTAAATCTCTTCAAAGGGCGGATCAGGACTAGTAAACTCTTCTTCCTCTGATCCAAAAATCCAAAGGAGAGGGAATCTGAGAAGATTAAGCAAGGGATTCCTCATTAGAATCCGGCTCTTCCTCAGAAGAATCCTGTTCTCTGGGTCTTTTAAAGGGAGTAATGAACCAAGGAGGGGCAGGAAAAGAAGCTCCCTTAGGAGGTTTCAATCTCATTAAAGCACTAAACAAACCCTGAGTAAAAGACTGCCACTCACTTTGAAAGTCCTTTGGAGCAGGAGAAATGTATTTAGTCTTTCTTTTTCTTTAACAGGACGTCCACCTTATAGAATTTGGAAAGCTCTAACCCAGGACAGCAGTCAATGATTGCAGTAGGGACTTTGACTAATATCTGAGGACCCCCCCCCCTTGACCCTTGGAGATAATTAATGAGCCACGGTTCCCCCTCAGCATCCGAAGCAGACATTTGCAATGCCTCCTCGGTTGTGCTTAAGGTCAGATCCCCATCAGCCTCCAACTCGGTCGTGGCAGATGAATCCAACAAGAATGTCGGGTGAACCTCCGGGCATTCACTTGCCTTGGGAAGACATATCCAGCCAGGCTTAACAGCAGAAAATTCTGGCCTACGCTTCTTGGCCTTCTTCAGTGATGGCTATCCCTCGGAGCGAGAGATTCCTCTCCACAATATCTTTTGCGAGAAGCTTAAGCAGCTGATTCTCTGGCGCTTTTTTCTGGAGAAGAAAGTCTACTGGGCAGGGTTTTAGGAACAAAGGCCTGACAGATGGAACAGGATGTATGGTCATGCGAGGTGGCAAGGCAAAACAGATACTGTTTTTGGCGGTCTTTATGGGGAATCGGTCTCCCACTCTCGCATTTACTCTTCTTGGATGACATGAACCCCCCCAAGCAACAAAAGAAAATAAGTAAAAAGGAACCCCAATGAGGCACTTATCTACAAAGGCTCAGTGAACCAGCAATGGAACTTAGGCATTCAAACAGATGATCAAAATATGGTGTCTGGACTGGCAGCAATGAAGTTCTGAGGATGGTACACATCCAGACATCACCTTTATGCCCCACACTATGTGAGGACCATGCATGTGACGTACAGCGAATTTTAAAGCAACCTAAGGCTTTGGTATACTGGCCTTGCATCGAGTCACCATTGGCAGGGGGTCCCAAATGTTATGAATATTGCAACGGTGATATGGAAGGACATCAATAGGTTTTGCTTTAGTATGTATGTTTTGAAGGCTCTGAAGTATGACACCAAAATCACTGTCATTATTTAGTGACTTCAATCCTCAATGATTTGCCTGAGAAACCATGATTGTTTTGAGGAACAGACCAAAAGTGCAAGGTAATTCTGTTAAAGTCTGTAGGGTTGATAGGTAAGATCACAAATGCAGGAGTCAACTTTCAAGAGTCTTGCCACAGTGTTGCAATCCTGAAATACAGTGGCTACCCTGAGGTCATTACTGCAATGTGCAAAACACCTCTGGATACCGAGATGAAATGTATTATATGTAGAATAGTCAAAGCAGACTTGAGAAGTGCATTACTTCACCAGACAAGATGAGCAAAGTTTGAAGTTAACTACAGGCTGACAACTTAAACCTTAAATTAGTATTCATTCTGCATACAAACCACAAAATGAAAAGGTGCACTGCCCGCTAAAAAGCAGCCCCAATGTATAACTTCCTCTTTTGCTCTGTGATAATCTAGGAATATTCTATGTACTGATTTTCATACTTCTAGTGTGTGGCAACCACATAGCTGCCACATTTCAGCATCAGACTCACTGTTCATACCAACCAGAATTACACCCAGAACATTCTGGGTCTTTAAATTGAGGAATCACTCCGGCTTCATGGATAAGATGTAACGTCTCATGGTCCTGCCTCCTGAATTACCGTGATAAGCAATTTGTCCAGGAGGACAAGCAATCTAGCAAAAAAAATTACCTACACAAACAGACTAAGAAATCTGTACTGCATACTTCAAGAATCATGCTCAAACTGACTAAGAAATCTGGTGACACATTACAATATGCCAATGATGTATATGTTTTTTATCTGAAGAATGAAAGACACAGAATGACTACAAAGAGAAACTGTTTTGATGCAGTCTGCCACTATATTCAGCCACTCTTTTCCATTCTGTACACAATGCAAGAGAAACAAAATTATCCCAGATTTATTATTCCACAAACAAGCTGCAGTTCAAGATAAATCTCGCTATCCTATAGTCTCTGTCAACTACATCCTATGCATCTGGCCAGAATTAAAACTATATGTTATGGTAACATATAATTCACTTAAAACTTACTTTTGACATTCTGTATAAAATAGAATAACGTATTGGCCGGTCTTAATTTTTTATGTACTTTTATATGCTAATGGTCTGCTTTACTGTAATTTTATGTATATTTATTGTTTTTTCTTGTTTGAATTTTATTGTATATGGCATTATGGGCAAAAAACCTAAATAAAGTTGAAGGTTGATTTATTAGAAGGTATTTGTTATACGTTAAAGAAAGGCTGAAATGAAAAACAGCTAATTCATATGGCTGATTTTAAGTACTACAAATGAAAAAGAAAAAAGACCTCCCTGCTTTTTCAAAGTGGCAGCTCAGATGGTAAATATAAAACAATGTTAATTGTATCATACCAAAGTAGACCTAAACCCCCACCTTTGAGGAAAGGCAGCTTATACCCTCCTCACTCAACTTTACCGCCTCTAGCAGGTTACTTTACACTAAGTGATATTACTAGGACAAAAGTTGCAGATGCCTTGTGCAATCATGGTGAGACATGCATGTTTCAGTAATCAACAAGACAACCATTCTCAACCTACCTTGCCAAGAATGATGAAAGAAATGACTGCAAGCACTGTGAACATGATGGTGGGAATAAGCATGACTACTGCAGCACCAACGTTCGTTCCAAAAAAGGTAATTGTTGCAATCCAGCCACTGTAGGAGAGAAATGCAATCAATGTAAACTAACTGATGAAAACACATTATGAAAAGAATAAAGAGGTACACGTGAGATTTGCCAGGATTCACTGTCAGAAAGCATTCTCACTGAGTAGAGATGACCCAATATAAGTACTTTTGTTCAGACTCAAAAATTAATCTATTTTCTGTGATGTACAAAACACGGTTCTCAATTACTTCCCTTACCTATAAAATGTGAACAAAACAGTTAAAAGTTTACAGGCTCATACACAGCATAATCCATTCAGAGAATGAATAAAATTTACATCTTTAGTAGTACATGTGAAAGACAACCAGATTAGTAACTCACAATTACAGTTTTCTTCATTATACCATGGCATATCTAGTGTGTGTGTGTGTGTGTGTGTGTGTGTGTGTGTGTGTGTGTGTATGTATGTATGTGTATATATATTACATATACATATTTATATATATATATATATATATATAGATATAGATATATTACATATACATATTTATATTAAAGAAAATCAACTTGTACAGCAATTAAGCAGTGGGATGAACTGGCTGAACCTGCAAATGGTGAAAGAAAGGATGGTCACTGAAGAGGGAAATCTCCATTTCTCACTCAGTGCACTGAGTACATAGCTGATTAAATTAGCTGTCAGGTGTAGGGGTGCAGCTCCCTGAACAAATGAAAAATCGTACTACTGCTGACCTACCTAACTGACCCAACCAACATACTTTTAACTCTCCTCTATATGCCACCTTTACTTCTACTTTACCTTATCTACTATATCGAACACATGAAAATCCATCTCCTACATCCACTCACCTAAATACCTTTACACAACCTCCCTACTCATTTGAAATCTCCCCTTCCATCTTATCTACAAATACTCTCCTCCCCAAAATCAATATTCTCCCTTTCACAACAAACTCCAAAAAGTAAAATAAAGTACTTCATCTAATACCATTCTCTCTATAATGTCAACATCCTCCCTAGAATTCTATCAGAGATATTCATCCCAATCCAGGCCCAAATTCTCTCTCCCCTGTCAACAATTCTATGACCCTGGCACTGGCCACCTTACTCTCCCAGGAAAATGCATCTTTTTACTCATGAATATTAGAAGTGTGCTAAATAAAGTCAGTGAATTCTATGCCTGGATGTCTGTTCACATATCATTACCCTTACTGAAACATGGCTAAAACCTCTTAACTCTGATAAAGACTTTCTCCCTCCAGGGTACAATATACTTCGACTACACCGTCAAAATAAAAAAGGTGGTGGAGTAGCCATTGCCTATTCAAACCAATTTACTCTCACAACTCTAGATAAACCTATTCCATACTTTTCACCTGCTGAACTCCTGATTGCCAACCTTAAACTCAACAATCCAGCCATTTATATACCCCCCAGGAGAACACCCCCCTACTTGAACATATTCTCTTCTGGCTTACCAAACAGATACATAATGAAATCATCCTCCTAGGGGACATCAGTATAAACTGGCCATCCCTCTGCTCATTTAATTATATGCTAAGTATCAACCTGCATGGCTTTACTCAACTTATCTCTACACCTACTCACACTAATAAACCTCAAAATAACCCTCAAACTCTGCTTGACGCCCTAAGTGATCACTCCCCAGTAAAAGTTCTAAGATTCTCTCCACATTTCTCCAGACCACATAGATACACTGAATGTCGGAAGCTGTCAAACTTCCACCCTGAAACCTTTAATGCCCTCCTTTCCAAAATAAACTGGTCTTTTCTGACCCATCTCCCTCTTGACGAAGCAGTTCACTCATTCAACTCAACCTTCCTAAATATTCTTAACTCACTGGCACCCTGGGGCACAGTACTTGTCAAGTCTAACATATGCCCCTGGTTAACTAACGCTACCCACTCCTTAATGAAATCAAGAGCAAGAATGTGGAAAACCTGGAAAAAAAATGAACTCTCCATCCACTTACAAAAATACAAAGAACTCAGAAACTTCAAAGAATCATGCCAACAAAGACAAAACAAAGTTTTCTATAATAACCCACCCACTTACCCTACAAAAATCAAATCCCAAGAACTTCTGGCACTCAGTAAATCAAATACTACATCCTGGTAAACCCTCATCTCCCAATCCCTGTCCAACAAACACACCCCAAGAAACAGCTTCCATCTTCAATTCCTACTTAATTGAATCCATCAGTAAAATAAGTCCTGTCTCCTCTAATTCTAACACTAGAAATCCTCCTGACCCCTCTATTAGTAAAAATTCTACTAACATTTTCCCTTAAACTAATGCCTACCAACTACATCCAATCTCAAATTGGTAAACTAAAACCCTGTTCTACAGCTGCTGATAATATACCTCCCTACCTACTTCAGATAGCAGCAGACTCTCTAGCGCTCCCAGTCTCTATACTGATGAACCGTTCTCTCTGAATCCAAAGGTTCCTCCATCTGGAAAGAATTCTATACTCTACCTATACACAAAGGCAGTAACTCCATAGAAATGCCTAATTCCAGACTCAGCCATCCTGTCACCTCTCTCAAAAATCTTATAGAAATGCATGAATAAGCAAGTCATGGAACACTTACTTCAAGAAAATAAGCTCAACCCTACCCAACATGGCTTTCACCCAAAACATAGCACCACCACAGCCCTCCTATCCTTTATCAACACCATTTCTAGTGTCATGCATACTTCTAGATCTCTCCAAAGCATTTGTCACATTCTCTCACACCTTTCTTTTAGACAAACTCACTAATCTAAACTTCTCCACTTTTATCATTGCCTGGTTTACTAGTTACCTCACACACCAACTACCATCAGTCATGGCTCTCTGCTCTCTCCCCTCCTCTCCCTATCAAAATGGGTGTTCCCCAAGGATCTATTCTTGGTCCGCTACTCTTAAACAGCTTTACTAATCTACTCTATACTTCCTGCCCTCAGTCATCCCTCATCCAATATGCAGATGACTCTATAGTTTGATGGCACCCTCTCTGACTTAAATTCTATTATTCGGAATTCCTTCAACTCTGTTGAAACCTGGCTCACTAAAAAAACAGCTAATTCTGAAATCCTAAACTCTTACTTTTCCTTCCCAAAAGCCTAAGCCACCTTAAATCCACTTTTACTATCCTTTCTCTAAACACCTATTGCAGTTGAACCCAATACAAAACTTCCAGGGGTCATAATAGATGACCAACTGAAATTTGAATTGCATGTTAACAACGGTATTAAACAGACCCATCAAAAACTTGGCTTCTTATACCGAAATAAAAAGTTCCTATCAAATAAAGCTAAAGTCTCTCTCTCTCTCATGCCCAACTCTTATCAAGTCTATTGTACAGCTCTCAGATCCTCACCAACCTCCAAACCTTTCTCCTAAGTTAGAAACTACCTATAACAAAGTGGCCAGATTTGCTGCAAATCAATACTATAGATCTCAAAATAAAAACCGTCTAGAATTACCCTACCTCTCCTCTCAGTTTCAGTAGTGCGATCCTGGAGTTAATATATATATAGTTAGGGGATGTGGGGAAGGCGTAGCCCCCTACTTAGTTTGGTTTTATATATTTCACCGAAAGCTTCAAAACAATACATTTTAAACCACAGATATGCATACTTACACCAATGACTAACTCTTTCCAGAAGACAATATATACCCAAACTAAGTGGGGGGCTATGACCCAAACAACCCCTAATGTGGGGGGCTGTGCCCCCCATAACTAAACATACTAACTACAGGATCGCACTACAATGGGGAAAAGGGCATATATCTTTTACTTGCCTTACAGTACTCTACACAGTGCAAGTACTTCACTTCAGTGAAATGAGATTTGGTAAAATGAGTTTTCAGTAATTTAGAGCTTTCAGCGATTTGGTCAGGGTAAATTGAAATTAAGAGTCATGAGCTTTCAATGAAACAAAGTAGACAGATGTATCTCTCTCTCTATATCTATATATATCTATATCTATATATCTATATATATATATATATATATATATATATATATCTATATCTATATCTCTATATCTATCTATATATATATATATATATATATATATATATATATATATATATATATATATATATATATATATATATGTATAGGTGTCTACTTGAGATAACCGAAAATCTCAGTAGACCAAAATTCCTAACACAGATAACAGAAACAGACATTCAGAAGACTGAGCAACTGAATGTCCAACAGTCCAAGCTGACAGGAACAAGAAATCCACTCATGTGCATGCTGTAGTGCAATCTCCGAGTTGGTATCTTTAATTAGCAGGGGGTTTTGGAAGGTGCACACCCCCATGGGGGGTGTAGCCCCTTGCAAAAAAGTTATATATAGTTTAAATTAAATAAAGTGTTTGTTATGAATATTCATGTCAGTGCTACAGAGAGCGTCATGAATATTCAGTGCAACTTTTTAAGGGTTTGTGGGGTCTGGGTGAGGTCAAATAGGTAGTCTGGATTGAAACGCGTTAGTTTGCTTTTAAAATGGTGTTCGTGTTTGCTGTCTGTTGTGTTCAGGGGTAAATCGGGATTTAGTTCTGTCAGTGTTGTGTGTTTCAGGTATACAAGATGTTGGGTTTTTGGGATTTAGGTGCTGTGGTCTTGGTGTTATGAATTTCGGTCTACTGAGATTTTGGTTATCTCAAGTAGATCCATATATATATATATATATATATATATATATATCTAAGGCAGTGGATATAAGAAGTGTACACACCCCTGTTAAAATGCCAGGTTTTTGCGATGTATAAAAAATGAGACCACGATAAATTTCAAAACTTTTCCCACCTTTAATAAGCCTATAACCTGCACAATTCAATTGAAAGACAAACATATCTGTTAGGGGAAAAATATAAAAATGTACAATAAGCTGGTTGCATAAGTGTACACACCCTTAAACTAATACTTTGTTGAAGCACCTTTTGCTTTAATTACAGCAATCAGTCTTCTTGGGTACACACCTACCATCAATTAAAGAGACTCTGATTAACCCAAGTTCAGCTGCCCTAGTAGGATTTTCCTGACATTTACTCAGTTGCCTGCTACAGCAAAAGCCATGGTTCGCAGAGAGCTTATAAAGCAAAGGTATCTCATTGTTGAAAGGTATCAGTCAGGAGAAGGGTACAAAAAAATTTCCACAGCATTGGACATACCATGGAACACAGTGAAGACAGTCATCAAAAAGTGGAGAAAATATGGGACAACAATGACGTTGCAAAGAACTGGATGTCCCCCCAAAATTGATGAAAAGACAAGACGAAAAATGGTCAGGGAGGCTGGGCAAATATTGCCAAGTCAAGATGTGTCATGCTGATGGACTCCGTCCCAAGAAGACTGAATGTTGTAATTAAATCAAAAGGTGCTTCAACAAAGTATTAGCTTAAGGGTGTGCACACTTATGCAACCAGCTTATTGTACTTTTATTTTTTATATCCCCCCTAACAGACTTGTTTTTCAACTGAATTGTACGGGTTATACGTCACATTAAAGGTGGGAAAAGTTTTGAAATTATTTATTGTGGTCTCATTTTTTACATCACAAAAACCTGGCATTTTAACAGGGGCATGTACACTTTTTATACCCACTGTGTGTGTGTGTGTGTGTGTGTGTGTGTGTGTGTGTGTGTGTGTGTGTGTGCATATATATATATATATATATATATATATATATATTTTTTTTTTTTTTTTTAACGTACTGGAATTGAACACCACACCAAAATCTTGATGTTTATAAAGTCAACAAAATGACAACATGCTAGCGTGCATGCGCAGAGCAACAATCCCATCACATGTAAAATTTAACATTAAAAAAAAAAAATTTGTTGGCGAAACAAAAACATATATGCACACATATACACACATGCACACACACACCAATTCCACAGTCAAAGAACAGTGGAGAAAGAGGCAAACTCCACTGTTAATTACCATAGTTTTGGCAAATGTACGGTGGTGCAGCGGTTAGCATTGTCGCCTCACAGCAAGAGGTTCTCCCATTCGATTCTCGGATGGAGCGCCTTCTTTGTGGAGTCGGCATGTCCTCCCCATGGTCAAATGACATCTAAAGACAGGCAGGTAGGTGCGGGAATGGATGTGCCTTCTTTGAAGGTTGGGCATCGGGCTGGCAACTCGGCACTGTAAAAATCAACTGCCAATCATTAGCGGACCGGAGTTCCGCTGCGGCGATCCCTAACCGGGATAAGCCAAAAGACAAAAAAAAGACTTCAGTCATTTGGCGTTCACCAAAACTACCTTTTTTGACCCGATGTGTTCCCCAAGCAACTACTCTATTCATGCAAAAACCCTTACAGTAAGCCCTCTTTATACAACGTGATTGGTGATGCATCACTTGTTTATAATAAATCTAGTAATAATGTGAAAACATTATTGGAATGTGGTAGAAAGAATGTCTGCAAAGAGATTTAATAAATAAGAACATTTGCTTGTGGCCTCTGTAATGCTTGGACACTTAGTACAGGTAGCACATATCTGGGCAGTAGAACACAGAAGACATTTAGATGTGATGGACATTATATTTGCATGACATTTATAATGCATCTTCTGCACAGCTTTTTATATAGGGGAAAACTGCAGCAGAGAATTAAGGAACATTTATGTACAGTCATGACAAAATCTGAAGTTGATGTTCTGCAAAGATACACCAATCTATACATTTTAAGATAAAATATTTTATTTATTTAAATTTGAAAAAATAGTAAGAAAAAAAAAAAAAAAGAGGTGGCGACATTGATGTGTTAAGTAGAAAAGAACTGGATGGAGTAACATTTCAAGTTGGAAGTGAATAATCCACACTGCTTTGAATATATAATGGAGTTTAAAACAAGAATTAAACATGAGAAGAATGAATTAATCTTTTGTATATTTTTAACATGTCTGTGTTTTTCAAGAGTTTTCTCATATTTATTTTGTGTAATAAAATTTGAAGCGTGTAGGTAAATGTTCACTATCAAGCAAGTATTTTATGAAGATTTTTAAATCTTTTAATGTGTGATGAAGTTCTATATAGTATTGTTGTGTCTTTCGGCTTTTTCCCGGTTAGGGGTCGCCACAGCAGAACTCCGGTCTGCTAATGATTGGCAGTAGATTTTTACATGCCGAGTTGCCGGCCCTGACGCACAACCTTCAACTAAGGTAAGCCCATTCACACGTCTCCACACAGAAGACACTCTAGCTGAGAATCGAACAGGACGTCTTACTGTAAAGCGACAACGCTACCGCAGCACCAGCATTGCAGTGGAAGTTCTATATAGTGTACTGAATACAAACACTCATCTTGCTTTAATAATAAATGTATTGTTTTCTGTGTGAGAGATTCACTTCATTATTCAAATGCTGGGCTGAGAATCAGACTGATCATATGGGATCAGTGCTCTAGCCCAGTTAAGTATTAAACATTACTGGTTATTTTGTAGACTTGTTTTGATTTCATTTTTGTATAATGCTAAGTTCAATGCATGACCCTTTTCCACATCTATTCCAGGATTTGCCTTTACAACTTTCCTTTCAACAATTTCCAATGTAGAGGTTGTTTTTTATTGCAGGAGCCAGCAAAATTATTTCAGAGATAAAGCTGCAAAGACTGATAAATTAAAGAACCCCTTCATTACTATAAATTCAGTGTGTGGCATCTACAGTGGATTTTTGGAAAGTAAGCTGAAAGAGATTGCTGAAGATATCATATAAATATCAGTCTGCAACAGGATTATTTATTTTTGGAGCACTGTAAATGTTTAAGAGGAATAGGATTCCATTATTTACCAAATGCAGTAAACAGTGAGTTTTATGGAGGACTGGTAGCGTCTTCTGATCATACTGATGATCTTGGTCACACAGTGCAATGATGAAAGGCTGGCAGTCCAACACAAAAATGACAATGAATGGGTAAGAAAAGCAGGTGAATTTAAAATCTCAAAACAAGAAAACAAGTTATAAAATCTTTCAAATGCAGACAAGCATTAGCTCACTTTAAAATGGTGGAAATTAAAGATAAGAATGGGATCACAAGGACTGCATGTATTATAAATTAAGAAACATTGCTAGTAATTCTCAGGAAAACAGCTAATCATCTCCTGAAGAAGGTGGAGTCTCCAATGTAGCTTCAGACAATCAAAATGAGATGGAGCACCTTTTTTTTTTTTTATCTGTGGTAACCCTGCCTAAGAAACTTCCTAGGTATTCGCCAAGACTAGCTGCAAAGAACAGTAAAGATCTCCAGACAGACCCACCAGCAGTTACTGCTAATCAAAAGGCAAGAAAAAGGGAATACCAATTTGAGAAGGTTTCCAACAGGAAAGTCACTGTCTAAAATGGGCCTTAAAGGTACTCCAAAGACTGAGTTATCTGCCTGAGAATGGTTGGTGTTCTTGCTGCAACAAAGTGCAAAATCCCTCTCATTTTGCCAGTTATGATTTTCTGGTATTGGGTTTCCTTGCCTCCTTTAGAACAAAGCATGCCACTGGGATAGGAGGCATTCTTCTGTGACAAAACCTAATCCTCCAGGCTGTTAACCAGAGTGTGGCTAGGTGAGGATGGAATACAGATACCTTGGGTTGGATGTGATCTACTTCCTGTAAAACTGGTGCTGTCTCAGGCAGAAGGGGGCCACTAAAATCATGCTGGGTCTGTCTGACCTGACATTTATCAGTACTCTGGGGATCAAAGGCAAGGGCAGAAATGCGTACAGGAACAAATCTGTCAATGTGAGAAGAAAGCATCTATTTTCCAAGTCCCACAAGGATCTATTTTAGGGCCGCTATTATTTTCCATCTTTATCAATGATCTGCATACAGTTATTCCTAATGCCAGTTGCATACAATATGCAGATGATTCTAACTAATTGCTTACAACCCAACCCTCAGATCAAGTGTTAGTTAACCCAGTACTTTCAAAGCAAAAAGAACACTGCTCTCAATCGGCGCCTGATTCGTCCTGCCCGCCAATTTAAGCTCCCTTTAATTTTACTATCCACCATAATTAAAATTACAAGGGGTAACCATAGATAAACTAAAAATATGATATACAATAAAAAAAAATAAATAAAATATAAGAATAAGGCTCCTTATATAGATATAATAATATAGAAAATAACCAAGCTAAAAGCATATTTGCCCTCAAGCTAAAATTCTCATTCTCCCCTTCTCTTGTCTCCCTTCTCCTGTACTTTAACTAAAATAAGTAAACATAACATAAACAAACTCTCCATGAACAACAATACAAATGCTGCTAGGTTGGGTCACCTCATTACTGACCATCACCAACCCAGTATAGTAAAAAACTAGCTTAAGCTCTACTTGTATTTCTTTCCAACTACTTTCAACTTACAAACAAACAATATAAATCATATATAACCCCTGAATATAATGCTCCCTCAAAATGCTCTTCCTCTTTGCAACAATCCGTCCAGGTCCATTGAGGTCATCCAACATAATTCAAAAATTCCAAAACAAAATCTCTCTGCTGCTGGTGACTCCTTCTCAAAACAATGCTGCTTTGGAAATTTGGAACAAATTATATTATATACTATATTAGAAGTCAATTCAAAGTAAGCTAGCTAAAAAAAACACATCTGGAAAATTGATTAAATCTATCTCCACTAAAGTTAAGTAGTTAACTACGGCTATACTAATAGTCATTACACTGACTCTCCTACTTCTCCCCTACTATCTATCCTCTCCTTTTTTAAATAAATTATAAAGAATTGTCTGTTGAAATCTGGAGCAGAACTGCTGCAGTTGTCTATTCTGGCAAGAGACTAACAAGTCTATTGAGGGGACCACCCAATGTAAGGTTAGGTCCTAGAACGTCTCTCTTCAGCATCCATTCATTGGGATCTACAGGATCCCATCTTAGAGAATCTGCCAGGATATTATTCTGCCCTGGAATTTAAGATGCAATGAGAGTTGGCCATAGTTCTTGAGCCACTATCCAAATCTTCCTTGTGAGGCTGCACAAAGGGTAGGACAGGGTACCCCCTTGGCTTCTTTATGTACCACATCACTGTGGTCTGGTCTGTCCTAATCTGCAAGGTCCCTGGGTTTAAATTCTGCTGAGGCACCTTCATGGCCAGGCAGACTGCTAGCAGCTCCTTGTGATTTATATGCAATTTTCTCCTCTGCAGTATCCAGATCCCTGCACTTTTAGGGATCTAAGTGGGCCCACCAAGCTATGTCTGAGCTGTCCATGGTGATGGTCTTGTCTGCTGGTAAAGACAAACTTGCCTTGGATTCTACGGTATGGTGTTCTTCCACCATAGGCACTCCTTCATGCATGGAAGAAGAGACAATAGTGTATCCAGGAGGTGAGAATGTTGATCCAAAGTATTTTCTAGCAATCACTGAAGTCTTCTCGTGTAACTTTGCAAGTGGGATCATGAGAATGCAGGATACCATGTAACACAGAATTCTCAAATTCCATCGCTGAGATGTGTTATTTTGGAAACAGGTTGGTAAGGTAGTTTGTCAGGAAAGATATCTTGTCTTTGGGGAAGGAAGGCTTTCTGTTTTTCTAAATCTGTGAGGGCACCCAGAAAGAGGATTCTCATTTGAGGAAGAATTTGTGACTTTTGAAGATTTAATGTGAGAACTATCTTCTGAAAACAGTCTACGGTGATCTACAAGGTGTCTAGGATCTCTGCTGTGGATTTTTCTTGAAAAACACAGTCGTCTAAGTAAGGGTGAATATGAACTCCCAGGTATCCTTTTAGGTCTACAATGACCATGAAGGATCTTGGAAGATCACTAGGAGTAATTTTTGTAAAGTACGCATTTTGAACTTTGGGATATTAAGAAAATTGTTTAGTTATGAAAAGTTCAAGATTGGTCTCCATGTGCCCCCCTTTCTTGGAACTAGAAAGATCCTAGAGTAGAAACCTTTTCTCTCCTGATGTGAAGTAACAGGGTGAATGGATCCTTGGTGAAGTAGTTCCCATTGGATAGGTGGAAAGACAGACTTTCCTGTTCTTTGGTTGTGTTGAAATGTCCAGGAAAAGTGGGATTCCTCTGAAATGCAAGTAGTACCCCCCCCCTTCTATGATGTTGAGACCCACTTGTCCTTAGTGAGGGATTTCCACCGATTTAAGATGGAAAGTCTTCCAGCCAGAGGTTTTGGGAGGGAGTAGGGGGTATGGGAAGAACAAGTGGAATACAGCCACAGCTAGTCTCTGCTGAGTGGGCTCTTTGAAGCTTCTTGTTCTGTGCAGCTGTTCAGTATGCCACCTCCTGGATTGCCCGGGACTTGCCACTGGGAGTTCTCACTGGTCTTGTCTTGGGGGAAGGGCCAAGGTTTTGAGGGGCAATTTCTACTGTACCTTGGTGTCAGACTGACAAAAATTCCTTCAGTTTTTATTTGCTTTCCTTTTTTAGTCAGCTTCTCGAAATACTGTTCAGCTGGAGGTCTGAAAAGGAATTTTGTCTAGTGGAACATCCAGCAGTTCATCCCTAACTTGATTTGACAGGGGTTGAGTCCTCAGCCATACATGTCTGCAGATGACACAACCTTTGGCAGCTACTCTGCATGAAGCATCCAATGTGTCATACTTATATTTTAGTGAGTGTCTGAGGACTTGTAAAGCTTATTTTACTGTATGTTGAATTTCCTTTGATAAGGTTCTATCTGCAGTAGAGTCTACCTTAGCTAGGATTTTTGTCTTGGACAGATTCTGGGTACTTTAGCATATGGAATTGGCAGTTTAATGTTCTCATTGCAAGGGTGGCAGAGGTACAAGTTTTTTTTTCCCCAAATGTAATAGTCTACTTAACTTGTTAGTTAAGGGATGCCTAGTTGGCCCCTTAGGTACACCTTTTGTGGATTTAGTAGAAGCTACCGAGGGAGGCAGCACTGGGATTTTTGTAAAAATGTTTGCAAGATTAAAGCATGCTGTAAAACCAGTCTGCTTTCCTAGGAGCAGGTGTTAAAGAATCAGGTTGTAAAGCAATGTCTTGAAATACATCATCCAGTACTAAGCATACAGGAGGGAGAGCCACCCGGCCCTGGAGGTGGCAAACTTAGAAGGGTGTCCCAAAAAGAAAGTTTCACTGGAGGGGGGGGGGGGGGGGGGTGCAAAAGAAAGGATGTCATCTGGCTCTGAATCCAGATACATTTGTGGTGGCATGTGCCCAGATTAAGACAACTCTGCCTCATCTTCTGAATTTGAGGAATTTGAATCTTTCCAATAAACCATCTCCCTGCTTCATTTGGATGTGGGACAGCTCCATGAATTTCACAAAAGCCATGAATTCCTGTACTATTTTAGGCGTCATGAACTTTGGCCTGAGAAGTGGCTGAAGGCAGGGGTGAAGAAAAGGAAGTGGCACGCTTCAGTTTGTATGTCCATTTAGAAGGAATTAATACAGGAAAATCCCCAATGGGGTACTTATCTGACTGGAATAAGGCGGCACTCTGGGAAAATGAACCAAATGATCTACTGAGTGTTCTGAACACGTGAAACATATTGGACTGCACGGCTGGAAAGACATGAAGTTGAAACAGACAGATGCCCTTCTTATACCCTGATGTCCAGATGTTGATCTTCGGACATCCATCGGCTAGGGATGATGCAAAGACTCTGGAAATTGGACTGGTTGCAGGCTTTTGCAAAACAGAAGACCCAAGAATTAGTACTGCAACTCTTCATTTGTCCTTCTCCATCTTTATAATGTTATAAAACAGCAATTAATTTGGTCACAATAACTATAATGTAATCCACAAACACAAATTAACAGCATAACTGTAGGAGATGAAAACTTCTCTCCATCTGCATTCAATGTAGCTGAATGCCATAATTCTAAAACAAGAAAACAATCAATTCCTTTACTTGAAATGTAACATTTCTAAATAACTGTTTTGGAATGGCTTCAAATATTACAAATCCAATGGATAATATAATTAAAAGTATATTAGAGTTATCAAGCAAATATGGAGTTGAAGATTTCTTCTAAGTGCTTTGATAATAGAGTTAAGATATGTATTTAACTAATAGGTGTATGGGAGGTGTAAAATCAATGTGTGTGTATGTATCTTTAAGAAGCTTTCTGAGGGCTTGCACAAGTGCATAAATACTGAGCATGTGTGAGCCTGACTGCCATTTTGTAGTAAGCTGCTGAAATATAAGCATGCATGTCTGTTGAAATATAAGCATGCATGTCTGTAAGGTCTGTCTGTTAATCACTTTGTTTATATTTTACGATACTGCTATCCATCCTGATGTGTTTCTATGTAATAAAGCATCTAAATGAACTATTCTGCCTGTTTGTCATCTATGTTAGAGAGGGACGAGTGACATGGTGTCAAACGAGGCATGTCTAAAACTGACATGGTGCCAGAAGAGGTATGTCTAAAACGGGCATGAAGCCAGAAGGGAAGCCAGATTCTTCAGTTCGAGACCAAGAGGGACTCAGTTAACACTGGAGGAACACACAGGAGTGAATCATCCCTACTGCATGTACAACTCACAAAACAGTTCAGAAACTAATTTCAGATGTTAAAACTTGCTCAAAAAATTTCTTATTCGCAAAGTATGAAACTAAGCATACAGAATACCTAAACGATATTTAAATAAACCAATGTCTGATATTGACAAAAATATTCAAATTAGTACGAAAAATGTTTGATATAAAGTCTAAATTGCACAAAACAAATAAAATATAAGGAAACAACTGCGTATTTTGCTAAGCACATTTTTCGCATTAAAGATATCGGAGTTATCAGAAGTGTATGAAGTGTTCGCATGTTTGTATTTTGCGAAATAACTGTACTGTAATATGCACAGCCATAACAAAGCACATTTCCCCAAAGTAAAGCATTCTAAAGAGTTCACTGTGCATTTGAATGTTATTACAAGTGTTGGCTGTGTGTGTTTGTTCGTACATAATTATAAGGGCCATATTTTTCAGTGTGTTTTACTTTAATTTGTTGGCATGGCAGACGATTTCAGAAACCAGCTCCACTTGTGTTTGACAATATTACAGAAAAAGTACAGTTTTGTACCTACCATAAATGTAGATGTTCGAAGATCCACATTGCTGCAGTCCTTACACTTGGGTAGTCCGCTGTCCTCGGTCGGCCCAAATATCAGCATTTGACTGACATCAGGACGCCAGGTTACAAATGCGCATGACCGACGTCATATCCTCAGTCTTTTCTTGCCTCAGATGTCAGAAGACCCTAAAAATAAAGGTCAAAAACCAAAAGACAGCAAACAACCAACCAACCACCCTTGCACTAACTATATGTACAATATAAACAATATACACAATATGTACAACCCAACCCACACAACCACCTCTAACTACAGCAGCAATGTGGATCTTCGAACATCTACATTTATGGTAGGTACAAAACTGTACTATGTTCTTCATCTCACATTGCTGCAGTCCTACACTTGGGTAGAATCCCAAAGCAGAGGAAAGGGAGGATGGCCAAACTACAAGGAAGCAGGAGCTGCCAAAATGCCCTGCAAAACAGCAGTGGCAAAACCAGCCCTGGATTTAGAGTAAAGTGGCAGGTGATAATGCCTAGAGAAAGTATGCACTGAACTCCAAGTAGCTGCCTCCAAAATATCCTTGGTAGCCACTCCCCTCAAAAAAGCTGTTGAAGTGGCAGTAGCCCTAGTGGAATCAGGCCTAATCCCAGCTGGAACTTCCTTGCCATGATGGGAATAGAAAGCAATGCAAAACCCAATCCACTTAGAAATAGTTTGTTTTGACACAGGCTTGCCCTGAGAACTCAAAGCAAAAGAAACAAACTGCTGAGACTGCCTGAACCCTTTAGTTCTGTCCAAATAATAACGAACTCTGTGTGTACATCTAAAGTGTGCAAAATCTTTTCCCCTTTATTTTGGGGATTTGCATAAAAAGTAGGCAAATGAATAGTTTGGTTTAAAGCCACACTAGAAACCACCTTAGGCATAAAGGAAGGATTAGTAATGATACCCTATCCTTATGGAAAATCAAGAAAGGCTCAACCGCCATAAGGGCCTGTAATTCAGAAACCCTTCTTGCAGAGGTAATTTCCAACAAAAAAGCAGTCTTCCATGATAAATATTTCAACTCAGAAGTAGCTGCAGGCTCAAAAGGTTGTAGAGTGAGTTTCTCCAACACAAAATTGAGATCCCAAGCAGGAGTAGGAGCTCTTGGGGGTCTTATGTTCTTTGCCCCTCTAAGAAACTGCTTGAACAGAGGATGAGAAAACAATGGTGGGTCACAATCATAGTGAGCAGAAATTGCTGCAGCATGAACCTTAATAGAAGAGAAAGACAAACCTTTGTCCAATAACTCAGTAAGATATTGAAGAGCCACACTCAAATTAGGCTCAGAAACATCAAAACGTTTGTTGCACTCCAATCTGCACTCCAAAATAAAAATCTCTTCCATTTATCACACTTTCCTTGTACTAGGCCTTCTAGCTTCCAAAATAACATTCAAAACTTGTTGTGGAAGTTGAGACCCTCTATGGTTTAAAACAGAATATGCCAGGCTGTTAGGTGAAGAGATTGAAGTTTGACATTCAGCAAATGGCCGTCCTCCTGTGACAACAGGTGTGGAATCGAAGGCAAAGGCCATGGAGGCTTCCGCCAGACTTTTCAAATAATGGGTACCAGTGCTGTCGAGGCCAATCTGGAGCTATTAAAATCATCCTTGGCTTGTCCTGTCTGACCTTTAGAAGTACCTTTAGGAGGAGAGGCAGAGGAGGAAAGGCATACACATGAAGATTGCTCCAATTGAAAGAAAGAGCATCCACTTTCCAAGCTGTGGGATGAAACCTTTTTGTGCAAAACTTTGGCAGCTGATGGTTTAGTGGAGAAGTTAAACAGATCTATGTCTGAGTTCCCCATGACACTGTCAATTTCTGAAATACATGAGGATCCAATTTCCACCGTGGGGATCCATAATCTCAACACATCTGCTAAGGAGTTCTGTGCTCCTGGCAGAAACCTTGCCTGAAGATTGAGCTGTAAACTGAGAGCAGTCTCCCACAAAATCATTGCTTGCCTGCATAGAGGATAAGAATGCTTGTTGATGTACCACATGACAGTTGTGTTGTCTGTTAGAATCAACACCTGCCCTGGAAGAAGTAAATCCTTGAAAGCTATTAATGCAAACTGGACTGCTAACATCTCCTTCAGGTTGATATGTAGGTGTTGTAGTCTGACAGGCCACTTGTTTTGTATCCACTTTCCATTTAGATGAGCTCCCCAAGCTTTGTCTGAGGCATCTGTCGTTCAGAGAGTCCCTTGTTTAGGTGACATTCCTGAGCCCACCATAAAAATTCCTTTTGGATGCAAGGTATTATTTGAATGACAGTGTCCAAATCCTGGCAGTGCTGTGTCCATACATTTTTGAGATACCATTGTAGCTTCCTCATATGCAGTTTGGCATTGGGAAGCACCAGAATACAAGATGCCATGAACCCTAATGCTTGAAGGACTGTCCTTGCAGTCAGCACGGACTGATGAGATAGTTGATGGAAGTAAAGGGATAGACTCTTTTGTTTGTCCGGCCATCTGGGATGCTGTATTCAGTCTCACACCCAGAAAGCACATGTCCTGAGAGGGTACTAGACTGGACTTTATTTCTTCTGAGAATACCCTAGGCATCTTAGCACTGCTATCACATATTCCAAATGATGAAGAAGCTCTTCCCTTCCTTGAGCCAGAATCAGGCAGTCGTCCAAATAAGGATAGATCTGTATTCCTTTTAGCCTGAAGAAAGCTATCACTGGAGCCAGAACTAATACCTGGCTGGGTAGATAAGCCAAAGGGCAATGCAGAGAACTGATAGTGAGAAGTCCGATACTTCCTGCAACTTAGTCTGATAGGAACATGAAGGTAAGCCTCCTTGAGATCCAAAGTTACCATCCAATGATCTTTGCCCAGCAGAGGTAAAAGCTGCTGCAACGTCAACATTTTGAACTTGGGAATGTCCAGATAAGTGTTGAGGATAGATAAATCCAAAATTGGTCTCCGTTCCCCCCCTTCCCCTTCTTACTACACATGAGAATAAAAAATAAAAAGGCCCACTTCTGGCAAAGGTACCCTGTATATGCCCTATTTTGAGTAACAGAGAAATTTGCTTGTGAGCCTCTATTCTTTGTTGAGGAGGAATGTCTGGCATGCCTTTGAAGGAGGCAAGGTATGGAAATAAAACCTGTAACCGTGGTGTATGATATCCAATACCCATCTGTCTTGGGTAATTAACTCCAATTTTTCTTGAAAAGTGCCAACCTTCCTCCCAAAGGTGCTGCCAGGCTCTGGCAGCTGAAAAGGTAGGTCATTGGTCTTGTTTTAAAAGGACTGACCCCTGCCCTCACCTCAAGACTGTGCAGGAGAACTCCCTGTTCTAGGCCTGAAAGAGCCCTGAGCTCTGCCCCCTACCACGCCTAGATCTACCCCTAGACTGGGAATCATAAGAAGGACCACCCCTTAGTGGCCAATTTCTACTAAACTTTGGAGGGCTGACCTGCAAAAATCTTTAACAGTCTGCATAGACTTAGCCTTGTCCTCCATTTTCTTTAAAACTGTCTCAACAGGAGGACCAAACAACACATCAGATTGTAAAGGAGCATCTAAAATCCTCGTTTTAACATGATCAGACAAATTCTGATCCAAGAACTGACCCAGTGGCAGCCACCTAGGCTAGGCCTGTACAGCATCAAAACCACATTGCAAAGAATGCTTACCCACTTGTTCAGAAACATGCACTAAATCTTGCAACTCTTTACAATCAATACCTAAGTGTAAGGACTTTTTCTGACATCCGGTAAATCACTGAGGCAAGAAAAGCCAACTTTGAACTCGGTCTGAAACCAATGCTGCTTCTGCATCGACCATGCGGCAAAAAGACTGAGGATATGATTTGTACCCTGACGCCCTGATGTCAGTCAAATGCTTTGACAAGTGTAAGGACTGCAGCAATGTGAGATGAAGAACATCTGGACAGTGTTTAAAAGCAAGAGTACGATATTTTCAAACAGGCTGCATTTTCTGATAAAGATGACCATACAAAGGCATTTATCCTGCTTAGTTGAGCTGGCTCAGAAGCCACAGAAAGGGAGTGTTCATTTGTGCATGCACCTGCTGTCTTTGCAGGAGAGGGGAAAAAGCAGTCATAGTTATACCAGCTGAGTCAAGGGAGGACCCAGAGTGCTTAAAACGTATATTTAGAGAAATGTGTAACCCCCGAATGAATGTTACAATGGAAAGGCACTTATTTTACACAGATCATCAAAAGCCTGGTGAAACTTTTGCAGCATATATAACTAGTTTAAGAACTAAAGCTAAAACGTGCAGATTTGGTGATTTAAGGGATGAGTTGATAAAATACTTGTTTGTGGTATTAAAGATGATGCTGTGAGAAAGATTTTGCTTTTTGACAGTGATTTAACTTTGAATAAGGCCACTGAGATTTGTCAGATATACAAGGTCACAGAAAAGTATACAAATATACTAACAAATGAGAAAAACATTCTTCCAGTAACTTCTAGAGCACATGTTGATAGTATGCAGCACGTGGTTAAAAGAAACAGGCCCAAGAACATGGGTAACTGTAGCCCTTGCCGCACCCACTGGTAAATCCCAGAGCTTTCCAGCAAGTGCCAGAGTTTGCACATTCGCAGTGAAGCATAAGAGTGAGTCAGGCCCCAGCCTAGTTTCATAGCCAACTGTCATAACTGTGGTGGAAATCAAGAATCTAAAATGGAAAATGTTTAGCTTTTGGTCAGCAATGCCACAAATGCAATAAGCAGAATCATTTTAAAAGGTTTTGTAAATCAAAGGGCACACATTCTTTCATTAAAAGGGAACATTCAAAGAAACGAGTTGCTCGGCTAGAAAGCTGCAACCCTACTTTTTATGTTGGAGTGTCAGTGCTTCATGAAACAGTCAAGGCAGTAGATTTATGGGCAAAGAATGAAGTATTTTGTACTGTTCAGATAAATGGAAACCCGTAGAACTCAAATTTGACACAGGTTCAAAGGGCAATGTTATGTCTGCAGAAATATTTGCTAGAGTATCTGCTGGTGAGAAGTTTTACTTTGCAAAGTGAGTGAAGCTTGTTGCTTATGGTGGTAAAGAGATTCAAACCAAAGGCTTAGTAGTACTTTCATGTTGCTCTGCTGGGAGAAGCTACGACTTATTTTATGTGGTCAAAAGGCATGTGCAGTCATTATTAGGGCTCAGAGACAGTTTGAAAATGGGACTGCTTTCGTTTAATAAGGAAGTCCATCAAATTAGCCTAAAAGGCCACTATTCGAATTTCATCCAGTATATTTTTTCTATCTATGCTGATCTGTTCGAAGATAAACTAGGGAAGCTTCCAGTTGTGTACTCCATGAAGTTAGACCGAGATGGCAGCCCAGTTGTCAGGCCAGCCTGGAAAGTTCCAATAGCTACGCAGAACAGAGGCAAAACAAACAGAGATGGATAAAATGGTGCAGCAAGGTGCAATTTGCCCAGTGAAAGAGCCAACTGAATGGGTATCTTCCATGGTGGTAGGTCATAAGAAAAGCTCAGATGATATCAGAACATGTACTGATCCACAAGATTTGAACAAAGGACAAGACCTCATCCAATGCGTACAGCAGAAGAAGTCGCTGCTCTTATGTCAAATGCCACTGTTTTTTCTGTCTTGGATGCAGAGTTCATTTTGGCAAATTCAGCTCGACAAGAAATCCTCATTGCTAACTACTTTCAGTATTCCATTTGGCAGGTACAGGTTTTAAAGAATGCCATTCAAGATAAATTCTGCAAAACATGCAATTGGGCAAATTATTTCTAGGCATCCTTGTGCTATTATAGTACACATACTAGTAAGAGTTAAGGTGAAGCTGAGCATGACTGAAACCTCAGAAAAGTTCTGGAAAGAGCACATCAAGTGAATCTTAAATTCAATCTGCAGAAATGCAAATTCAGGCTACAAGAAGTTACTTATGTTGGTCATTTATTTACCAATTCAGGTCTAAGACCAGACCCTTCTTAGCAAACCAGCCATTCTCAAGATGCCAGCGCCAGACAATGTTCAAGCCCTGCAACATTTTCTTAGCATGGTTAACTACCTAGGCAGGTTAATTCCAGACTTGAGTCAAATATCAGCACCACTCAGAGAACTGACATATAAAGATGTATCCTGGTCTTTGTTAGAACATCAAAGAGCATTTGATGTCCTAAACCAGAGAATTGCCAATCCACCAACTCTCAGATACTATGATGTTCACAAACCAGTTACTCTTTCATGTGATGTTTCGAGATTTGGTTTAGGTGCAGTTATTCTACAAGAGGATTAACCCACTGCCTATGCATCGAGAACTCTTACCAAAGCTGAAATGCAGTATGCTCAGATCGAGAAAGCTTTTGGCAATTGTGTCTGCATGTTCAAAATACAATGATTATGTGTATGGTGGACCTATCCATATCTAAACAGACCACCACCCTCTATAGTCATGATTTTGAGAAAGCCTATGCATACAGCCCCAGCCAGACTGCAATGTATGATGCTGACATTGCAAAAGTATAACTTCACTCTTGTCTACAAGAAAGGCAAACTTCTTTATCTTGCTGATACATTGTCCAGATTGCCCAGAAACACCACTGAGCAGCATGTGAATGAGAACCTTGATTTTTGAATTTGTGGAAGTGAGAAATCTTTCTTCCACATGTCTTGAGCTGAGAGATCACACAGCTACAGATCCAGTTTTAGAGACAACCACTTTATTCAACAAGGATGTCAGTCAAAGCAGTCTAGTTTACCTCAAGAAGTGCAACCTTATTTTTAATAGAGGCATGAGATTTTATCTGACAATGGTATCATTATGAAATGTCCGAAAGTAATTGTTCCAAAGTCCTTGCAACATGAGTACATTACTATCTTGTACTGTGGTCACCCAGGAGCAGACTCTACCAAAAGAAGGGCAAGAGGTCTAGTACTTTGGCCTTCTATGACACTAAATATTGAAAGAGTGCTATTATCTTGTTCTGTGTGTAATAATACTAAGCCACATCAACAAAGTACTTCAGCTAAACCAGACTCCTGAACTACCTTGATCAACAGTAGCCACCTTGATCAACAGTAGCCACGGATATTTTCGAGTGGAATGGTCGTTACTTGGTGTTAGTAGACTCCTATTCAAATTGCTTTGAGATTGACCTCCTTCCTAATCTAGCATCCGATACTGTCATTACCAAGATGAAGTGTCATGCTGCAGTCCATGGTAGCCCGCACAAAGTTATTTCTGACAATGGTACACAGTTTACTAGTCAACAATTTAAAAGACTTGCCGAAGAGTGGGACTTTGCTCATGTCATGAGTAGCCCAGAGTATCTGCAGTCAAATGAAATGGCAGAATGTACAGTTCAAAGTGCAAAACAGTTACTCAAGAAGTCAAACTGAGACAATAGTGATATTTTCCTGAATGTCAGAAATATTCCTTGTGATAAACATCTTGGTTCCCCTGCCCAGAAACTTCTGTTGAGACAAACCAGAACCACGTTACCAATCAGTAGTCAGTTGTTGGTTCCGTGTGTTAAGAACAGGTCAGTGAAAACCAATCTGTTGAAGAAGTGTTTAACCCAGAAGTCCTACTATGATAAGACCAGCAAACCACTCAAGCCACTATGAGAAGTGGTAAGGATGCAAATATAGTACAGTTGTGTATACTTACCATAAATGTAATTGTTCAAGTGTATTCACTGTTGCAGTCATTACATTTGGGTAATCTGCTGGCAGGTTGCCCTCAGTCGGCCTGATTAACAAAGTTTTGGGTCCTGCGTCAGTTGCTGTCCCTTCTTCCATAACATCAGGTTGTCAGGGGTATAAAACATGCAGCCGACACCATTACATCAGTTTTTCTTGCCCCAGATGTCAGGTGCCCCCCAAATGGGGAGCCAAATATTTAAGTAATTAAAAACACAAAAATACATACATCTCCAAACTAAAGCAAATACACCAAAAAGGCTTTTAAGTAAAGGAAAGTAACAAGTATAGAAAGAGAAAAAACAGGGGGTTGGAGGGTGTGTAACCAGGACTGCAACAGTGAATACACTCGAACATCTACATTTATGGTAAGTGTACACAACTGTACTTTATTTGCTCCCAGTACCTTGATTCCTTTGCTAGTTTTCTTTCACTGTTGCAGTCATTACACTTGGGTAGAATCCCAAAGCTATGGTTGGGAGGATGGAGTTATACAGCATTAGGAGCAGCTATAAGGCCCTGCAGGACAGCAGTGGTAAAGCCAGCTCTGGATATGGAGAAGAGAGGTAAATGGTAATGTTTGGTGAACATATGAACTGAGCTCCAGGTAGCAGCTTCTAGAATGTCACTGGTAGGAACCCCTCTGAGAAAGGCTGCAGAAGTAGATGCAGCCCTGGTGGAATGAGATCTGATCCCCTTGGGGATAGGTTTACCATGGTTCATATAGCAGAAACTAATACAATGGCTTATCCATTTGGAAACCGTCTGCTTTGAATAGCCTTTCCCTCTATCCCTGCAGCAAATGCCACCAATAGTTCAGATTTTCTTAGATTTTGTCCTGAATCCGCTCACCCTTGTTCTGTGGATTGGGAAAGAAAGTTGGCAGATGAATGGTCTGATTAAGAGCCACACTGGATACCACTTTAGGCATGAAAGATGGATTGGTCCTGACAGCCACCCTGTCCAGATGAAAAATAATGAAAGGCTCCACTGCCATAAGCACCTGTAATTCTGAAATCCTTATAGCTGAAGTGACTGCTAAAAGGAAAGCTGTTTTCCAGGAGAGAAATTTTAGGTCTGCAGTAGCAGCTGGCTCAAAAGGAGGGACAGTGAGTTTTTCCAAAACAAAATTGAGGTCCCATGCAGGAGTTGGTGCTCTCCTGGGAGGTCTTAATTTTTGGCCCCTCTGAGATACTGCTTTAGCAGAGGATGAGAGAAGAGGGGAGGTTCTATATTGTAATGAGCTGAAATG
Organism: Protopterus annectens; assembly: GCF_019279795.1. Taxonomy (NCBI): domain Eukaryota; kingdom Metazoa; phylum Chordata; order Ceratodontiformes; family Protopteridae; genus Protopterus; species Protopterus annectens. The sequence continues at coordinate 1,194,456,284 of NC_056739.1, forward strand.
GCAGAGGCATGGATTTTTATGGAAGAAAAGGATAGGCCCTTGTGAAGCATCTCAGTTAAGTATTGCAAAATCTGAGGAATATTGGGCACTGCTGTGCTTAATCCTTGTGATTGGTTCCAGGCACAGAATCTTTTCCATTTGTCAGCATAAGGTTTTCTAGTACTAGGCCTTCTAGCCTCCAAAATGACATCCATCACAGGTTTGCTGAGGGATGCCAAGGGTGAAATTAGTTGATTAGCCATGCTGCAAGATTCAAAGTTTGGAGCAGAGTGTGCAGAATTTGGTAGTTCTGCTGAGACAGTAGGCAAGGTGTCTGAGGCAGGTGCCACGGAGGAAGGTGTGACATTGCGCAGGAGTGGGTACCAGTGTTGGTGAGGCCAGACTGGAGCAATCAGAATCATTTTTGGTTTGTCCAGTTTGACTTTTAGTAGAACTTTGGAGAGCAGAGGGGGGGGGAAGCATAAATGGATAGGTTTTTCCAGCTGAATGATAGAGCATCCACTTTCCAAGCTTTTTTGTGATGAACTCTTGTGCAGAATTTGTCCAACTGATAGTTCTGGGGTGAGGCAAAAAGATCCATGTCTGGGCTCCCCCCATTTGCGTGTCAACATGTTGAAAACTTGTGGTTCCAGTTTCCATTTGTGCGGGTCCATAAGATTTCTGCTTAGTTTGTCTGTCAGAGTATTTAGCTTTCCTGGCAGGAATTGAGCTTGTAGTTGTATTTGATAGGTCAAGGCCGCGTTCCACAATGCCATGGCTAGTCTGCAAAGGGGGTAGGAGTGTGTACCCCCCTGCTTGTTTATGTACCACATAACTGTGTTGTTGTCTATCAGTTGTTGTCCTGGATGAAGGTAGCCCATGAAGACTGTCGGTGCATTCTGTACAGCTAGCATCTCTTTCTGACTGATATGTAGGTGCATTTGATTTGGGCTCCATTTGCCCTAAATGCACTTCCCTGCCAGATGAGCCCCCCAAGCATAGTCTGATGCGTCTGCAGTCAGGGTTTGGGCGGCAGGGAGTGGAGTGAATGGCAGTCCCTTGTTTTGGTGGCAGGCCTCTGCCCACCATAGGAACTCTAGTTGCATGCAAGGTATAATAGGAATCATTGTTTCCAGGCTGTGACTATGCTGACTCCATAAACTTTTTAAGTACCACTGAAGTTTCTTCATATGCAGTCTTCCATATGGCATTAGAAGAATGCAGGAGGCCATGAACCCCAAGGCTTGCAGAATTTGTCTTGCAGATAGCAGGGTTTATGTGGCCACCTGTTTGAAGTAAGTCACCAATAGAATTTGCTTTTCTAGCGTAAGGTAAGTCATCTGGGCAGTTGTATTCAAGCTTGCATCCAGGAATGTAATTTTTTGAGAGGGTACCAGTTGTGATTTCTTTTCGTTTATGGTGTACCCTAGACAAGTTAGAACCCTTTTTACAAACGCCAGATGCTTTAGAAGAATGTCCTGGTTTTCTACCTGAATGAGACAATCATCCAGGTATGGATATATTTGAATATTTCTTTGCCTGCAAAATGCAATTACTGGTGCCAGGCACTTTGTGAAGACCCTGGGGGCAGTAGATAAGCCAAAGGGCAGTGCAGAGAACTGGTAATGCAAGTAGCCTGCTTTGAAGCGGAGGTATCTTCTGCAAGATTCCCTGATTGGGATATGCAGGTAAGCCTCTTTTAAGTCTAGAGTTACCAACCAGGCATCTTTGCCTAGCATAGGTAGTAGCTGTTGAAGAGTCAGCATCTTGAATTTTGGAAAGTCCAGAAATGTGTTTAGAGTGGATAAATCCAGAATTGGACACCATGATTTGTCTTTTCTGGGTACCAAGAAAAGTCTTGAATAGAAACGTTGTCCCTTTTCCTCTTCTGGTACAGGTTAAATGGCCCCCATGCTCATGAGGGACAGAACTTGTTTCTCGGCCTCTGCCCACTGATTTGGGGGCAGATCTGGCCATCCATTTGGGATTGGCAACGTGTGGAAATTAAATCTGTATCCGTGGGATACTATATTTAAAACCCATTTGTCCTGGGTAATAAGTTGCCAGTTTCGTGCATGAAGTGCCAGTTTTCCCCCCAAAGGGGCAGCTAAAAGGTAAGTGCTTGGTGATTGTAAAGGGAAGCCATTGAGACAGTTTACCATAGGGAGGTGCCTTGCTGCTTCCAGATTTGGAGGTAGAGGCACCCCATTGTTTTGTCCTAAAAGTGTCTTGTGACTGAAACCTGGAGCCTTTGGACTGTCTTGATTTGACTTGAGCGACTCTCGAGGGGACTGAAAAGGACCAGTTTTTAGTAGGCCAGTGCCTACTAAATCTTGGAGGTTGCACTTGTAAGAAATCTTTCACAGTTTGCATAAATTTAGCTTTATCTTCCATCCTTTTTAACACTTCTTCAGCCTTATTAACAAAGAGATGGTCCTGTTGTAAAGGAGCATCCAACCATTTTGCTTTAACATGGTCAGGCAGAGTTTGCTCTTTGAGCCAAGCATGCCTTCTTAGCACAGATCCAGTTACAGCAGCCATGCAAGAGGCCTCCAAGGAATCAAAACCACATTGCAAGGTATGTTTTCCAACTTGTTCAGCTGAATGTAATAAATCCTGCAAATCTTTATTTTCCACACAGTCAGAAATTAACACCATTTTCTGTTTAAGTAGTCCCATGATATGCTGTTGATATTTGAGCATATGAAATTGACAATTTAAAGCCCTGATTGCCAAGGTTGCAGACGTGTAAACCTTCTTACCCCATCTATCCAGTGTCCTGGAATCTCTATCAGAAGGGGTAGGATTTTTCAAAGTAGAGGCCTTAATGCCCTTGGGACCCTGAGAAATGGTTTCAGGGTCAGCAATAGGATTTTTGAAAAGGAATTTGTGAGAGTCAGGAACTCTGTAGTATCTATCTGGCTTACAAGGAGCCGGAGGCATAGAATCAGGAGTCGTACTAGATTCTGAAAAAACATCATCAACAATGTCTAGAACAGGAGGTATGGCCAAAGGCCTATGCTGAGCATGAAGAAGAAGAAAAAAATCCCTAAGTCTCTTTTTAGATTCAGAGAAATCCTGACTTTCCCAGTGGAAATGTTCCCTTAAAGTATGTAAAGTTTCCCCAAAAGAAAAATCCTTAGGGGGAGAAGCAGAAGGAATGGAATCTTCTACATCAGAGTCCTCATAAATAGGAATAGACAAATCCTGTTCATTAGAAGTCAGAAGAAATAGAATCCTGCTCAGAAGATTCATAGTCAATGTCTTGCCTAGGCCTCTTAGAAGGGGGGGGGGGGGTTGGCTACCCCTGATCAGAGTAATTAAATCTTCAGCCATTTTGATCATTTGTTTTGCCTGCACATGTGGCCCAGGCATCTGTTTTTTAGACAGAGATTTAGATTTTGGCCTTAGTTTTGAAGATGGTGTCGGTCTAATATACAAATCTGTAGGCCTAAAAACACCCTCAGAAGCCATCTAAGGTAGAGACATCCGCGGGTTCCACAATTGAAGCATCTCGCGGCATACTGGACTCTGAATGGGTCTCAGTAGAGGCCTGCGAATCAGAAGTAGCGGGTATCAGGGGCTGCAAAAACGCCTCACTGAGTACCGGCGACTGGCTTAGGAGAAGTGTCGTCGGTTTTGGACCGACAGTCTGTCTGTCTTTTTCTTTGCATTTTTGAGGTATTCCGGTAGTCTGATTGCTAACAGACCACATTTCTGAATAATTAAATCTTGAGCCAAAATATTTAGAAGCAAAAATATACAGACGTTTAATCGTGCATTGATTAAATTTAGCACAAAACTGTCAGCAAGGCACATTGTGGTCAGGGCCTAGGCAAGGAATACAGTACAAATGAAAATCCTTAAGAGGTATTTGCTTCCCACAAGTAATGCAATTATTAACTTTTACTGACATCGGTAAGGAGCAAGAAAAACTTTCCCCAAGGGGTACTTAGCTTTTAGTTGAAGACTACTGTTCTGAAAATTGAATATGAAAATTTCAGGAGTCGGCCAACCAGCACTTGTGAACTGCTTCTGCTTCGGGCACCACGCAGCAAGAAAGACTGATGTAATGGCATCGGCTGCATGCTTTATACCCCTGACGACCTGACGTCATGGAAGAAGGGACAGCAACCGACGCAGGACCCAAGACTTAATCAGGCCGACTGAGGGCAACCTGCCAGATTACCCAAATGTAATGACTGCAACAGTGAAACATGAAGAACATCCAAAGGTGATGATCGGATTGGAGTTGTGAAGACTATTTCCCCAGAGCAGAGATCGTACATTGTGGAATCACAAGGAGTACAGTTTAAGCAGAATTGGAAACATTTCATGCTGGTGGAAAGACCCTCTCAGAGCGAGTTGTCCAGTGTTCCAGTTCCTGGAGATGTTTCAGTAAATATCCCTGTTCTGAAGATGAATCCCTTAGTTCCCGACAGGAATTGTTTTCCAAAGACTGTCCCCGTTGCTAAACCCAGTCCAGATTGCTATGCTACAAGATCCGGTCGCATCTCCAGACCATGTTATAGCTACATTGCAACTTGGACACGAACACTGTTTATTTCTGTCTACAGTAATGCATGTCTAACTCCAATGTTATTTTCAACTAAGGACAATCTTTTTAAGAGGAAGGATGTAGATCAATGTGTGTGTATGTATCTTTAAGAAACTATCTGAGGGCTTGCACAAGAGTATAAATATGGAGCATGTGCGAGCCTGACTGCCATTTTGTTGATATGTAAGCATGTATGTCTGTAAGGACTTGTCTGTTAAATCAGTCCGTTTATATTTTATGATGCTGCTATCCATCCTGATGTGTTTCTATATAATAAAGCATCTAAACGAACTACCCTGCCTGTTGGTCATCTATGTTAGAGAGGGACGAGAAACAGGAGGCAAGTCCCCCTACATGGGGAGAGATCCAAGTCATAGTTCTTCTGTAAAAAAAAATCCTTGCTTGTGATTTTGTTGTAGTGTTTTGTTTGATTTTATGGTCTTCAAGTGAACTGTGTTTAAGTATCACTGTTTGTCGAGTTGCAGCACAGCAGTAGGGTCATGCTGTTAGAATACAAATGCAAGGAGATTTATGGGACAAAGCCCCCCAGCAAAAATGCTTCCTTTGTTATTTTAATTGTTGTAACACTGTATTCAACTCTATCATTCTAAAATATACACTGCATCACACACAGTTTCATTTGAAAACTATTTTTTAAAATGTTACTACTGGATGGCGCAGTGGTGCAGCAGTAGCATTGTCGCCTCACAGCAAGAGGTTCTCCGGTTCGATTCTCAGCTGGAGTGCCTTGTGTGTGGAGTCTGCATGTCCTCCCTGCATTTGTGTGGGTTTCTTCTGGGTGCTCAGGTTTCCTCTTATGTTTTAAAGACGTGTCTGGAGCATTTCTCCCCAGGCCTCCACTGAAAATTGGCTTTGTTCCAAGTTTGCCTTTCCCGGTAAACAAATGTTAAGTACAAAAATAAAATTACTTTTAAGTTTGGTGTTTTCAGACTTAGGACATTAATCCATGCCCTATACCTAGCATATTTTCTATACATTATATATGCAGAATAAAGGCCCAGAAACAATACTGCATTACTTTACCTGTAACAGTACATTATATGGGGACCACATACATTCCCTTTATAAGATCCTAAGTTTCTTCACCTTATGAAATGCTCCTTTAAAAATTCCAAACTTAATTATACAGTCTTCAAGATTAAGTTATATGTATGAAAGTACACTTTAGAAACTACCTAGCAGAGCACAGTAATTATTTTGGTCATTGTCATAAGTAAAATATGATACTAGCGTTATACAGACACCTTATGTACACTTGATCCCAGAATAGTTAATGCCGGGGGGGTATGGAACATCAACTTTTTGAAGGTGGAGTTGAGCTGTACACCCCCACCCCCAACGTTCAAACTTGACAGTTTTGCCACATGTGGTATACAATCTTTGCTTCTTCACTGCACTTTGGACAAACTGAATTGAACTTAAGCTTCCACAGGAATACATCTAATACAGGTACATAAATGATTACAATCTTGTTGCTGATCATAATTAGCCACATATTGAATTCAAGGATTTAAAAAAATTGATGTTGATAAATAACACAAACATTTATACCACAAGACGCTTAAATTAAGTTTTGAGGTTTTCAGTAGTTTGAATTTTAAGTGTTGATCTATACTTTTTCATGACAAGACTTATTTTATAGTACGGGTATTTTTTATAACATTGTTACTTCATTTTTTCCACCCAAGTATAACAGTTAACAAGAATATAACTGTTGTCTCAAATATTATCCACTCTTATTAATGTAATTCTGTAACACTAAAGTAATTTGCACATCAACTATTATGTAAACGGGCACCTAAATTCCAGTTTCTTAACATTAGTCTCAAATAGTCTATGCAAGAAATAGAAGTTATATGGTTACAGCATAAAATAAAGTGACATAAAACTATAAGGAAGATGATATTTTGTTAGTGACTGAGGACCTAGGGCTACAGTATGCATTCTCCAAGGAGGAGCAGATGGCTTTTGGTACATCACCAGCTTTCTGCACCTTTTTCTTTAACACTGCTGCACTGTGTCCTTTTATCTGCTGCTGTACAAACACCAAGTGTGGGAATTGTTTCCTGGATGCATCTCTACCACTTTTTCAAATAAAATGGTATGTGCATTACGATTACCTGATAACTTTTAATGTTAAACTCAGTGCTTAAGCAAGTTTCACCTGTCAGCTATGAATGTTATGAAGTCAGTTCTACTTAACTACTGAAGCAGCAGAACGTATATTTTCTGAGGCACTATGGATTTGAAAATAAGAAAATCACACCTGCTCCTGATCTTTCAGCAGACGGATCCAGAAGGATCAGTGTGGGGGTATACCCTTCCCAGTATGGGAGGAGGCATAGCTTTTTGAAATATGTAAATATCACAGGTTTTTATCAGTAATCTATTGGGCCTGTGGCATCAGTGCCACCACAATCAATGCCTGCACTGTCTGGGTTACTGCAGTTAAGGTGATGGCCTAAAATTTCAGTGCTGTGGCCTGAAGCATGACATACTTTGGATAACCATCCAACATTCAAACTTAGTAACTATATTTCAGAGGGAGAGAGTTTTATTTCATGTAAATTAACAATAGGACTGCCAGGACTACTTAACAACAGGTTTCAACTAGAATTTCAGAGGTACATGAATATAATTTAATGTTATACCATTCTAAATGTCTTACCAGACACCCCATCCAGGAATTCCAACAGCTTGGATAACAAGTATCACGAGTTGAGCCATAAATGTGAAGAAGAATGCCATGAAATTAAAGGAACTGTCTGACCTAAAAAAAGAAAATCTTTTAGCAGAATCCACTGAACTGTGAGCGCCTTTAACATACCTCTGTTACATTTTGAATTTAATGTTTGCCAAGGTAACTCTCTCTCTACTTATTTAATCTCACTAATGAAAAATCAATAAGTTGAAACTACAACATACTGGAATAAGCCATTTATACGTCTTGCTTACCACATCCCAAAAATAATGCATTCTTATTTCAGCTGCTCTATGAAGAGGACCCTTGTGGATAGGTTATATGACTAGGTTCATAGGTTTGGTGAACAAACTCAAGGCTTGTTGGCCACTGAGGAGCTTGGTAGTCTGAATCTATTGTTGAAACTTGTAAGTTGCTCACACAGACATCCAATTCCTTCATGAAAGTATGAATTGAAGACCTAAGTTTGAGATGGAAAGTTTTTTTTGTAGGCATTGAAGTCTTTGAGGTACAACAATCACATTTCATGGTATGGTTGATATTTTTACCAAGGCCTAGTGTCATTGTGTTCAAGTCACTGGGAGGATTTTAAGCAAAGGGCTTCACATAATAGGTAGTCTTTTAATAATCCATATGCCAGACCCAAGTTTCCTCTAAGAAGTTGACAAGACTTCACCTCTGAGCTTTTCTCCCTGGGCCTCAACTGAAATGGTCTTCTACCTTGTCAGACTTTCCTGGTAGTCAAATATCAATAATCAAAGACACAGAAAAGAGAGACTTGCTGTAGTATTTCACTATACTTTGAAGAGCTTTCTTTGCATCTCATCCAGACGTACTGGATGGTGTGCGAGTAGGTTGCAGCACAGAGTGCAATATTCTACAACTAATCTGATAAAATTCGTAAAAACAGGGACAATTTTCTCTGGCACAGCTGTCACCCACATATGATAAGGTGAGCATCTCCACATGCTTTGCAGATGGTAGCCGCTATATGGGTATCAAATTAAAATTCATCGACAACGCTTCAAAGGTCTTTTTACATTTTGTCAACTTTTAGCTGCTGCCCATAAATAAAGAGTAATGCTGGTGGAGAGGTCAGCCACGTGTCAGAATGTTTTTCTTATGTTGAAGGCAAGATCATTTCTACTGCATTACTCATGTGTAATGTTAAGTGCTACAAGAAGGGGAGGTAAAGTCAGTGGGGTTAAGGACACTGCCTCCATGTTTGCTGCTATACGACAACTGGCGAGTCACACACAATGGAAAATTCTGATATCCAAGAAATAGATGCCAAGAGGCATAATCTCCAGGGCAAAGCATTGAGGGACTCCACTGGTGATGTGAGGACAGAAGTCCTCCTAATTTGTGCAGGACTAAGTAGCAAATTATGAATTCAAGTTATGCATTCATTTACCATCAGATTCCTGAAGTTAGTAAAATTCCGTCATGGGGTACGGTGTTAAATACTTTAGCCAGGTTGAGATAAGCTGCACAGACAGATACATCTTCATTGAGAGGAATTTAAGGAATGTGTAATGGAATTTATTAGAGAAGATAGAAATTTCTTCAGAAAATAAACCTACTGAGTGGGATAAAATTAAAGTAGAGTTTAAAAATAAGAGAGAGAGAAAAGAGAGTTAAGAAGTTACAAGAATTATTTAGAGGGACTGAAAAATTTAAAAGTACTGCAGAATGGGAGAATCTCCCAGAACACAAGGAGGAGCAACTGCAGAATGCTAAGCAGAAAATAAGGGATTACCTCAATAATATGTATGAGTTTAGAAAAATTGCTGTTAAAGAACTGCTTTTTTTTTGATAACACTAGAGCACAAAAACTTTTAGTGCAATGATTCAGGCAACAGAAATAAAGGGTTGTTACCATACATGGAAAGCCTATAACAAGGAAGATAACTATCGATCCTGTAGAGGTGCTAAAAATGTTTTGGAAATTTTATGAAAATCTGAATAAAGCAGAGAAATATGGAGATCAAAAAAAGGTACAAATGGAAATATTTATGGAAAAATTAAACATACCAAAGTTAGAGGTAGATGAGGCTCAATTACTAACTGTTAGAATAAGAGGCGGTGAGATAAAAAGGGTGATGAATAACCAATTCACAGGAAAGTCCCCAGGAATAGAGAAGTATTCCTGTGGAAGTTTGAAAGCTAGGAGGGAAAAAACAGAAACATCTGGAAGGTTTTGTTTAACAGTATTTTAAGGAGAAGCGCCAACATCCTGGAAGAAAGTGGTGCTGGCTGTAATACCTAAAGAGGTTAAAGACTGATCAGACTGAGCTTCATACATAGCCACTTCAATCCTAAACCATGATTACAAAATGTTTAAGTCTATAATGGATAAAACAATGGCAATGGTAATGCCAAAATTAACAGATGGGTATCAATGTGGTTTTGTGGAGAGGAGGCAAACATTTCGGAACACTGACGATCCAGAGGGAAGCTGAATGTAAGAAAATACCACTGTTGTTGGTGGGTCTGGATGCAGAGAAGCATTCAGAGTAAGCTGTGAGTTTATGAGCAAGGCAATGGATGCATTTGCATTCCCTGATAAAACTATAAGGTTGATTAGGAGGATATATGAGGGATTGAAGGCAAAAAGAAAGTGGGTAGGTTCCTCTCTGATAATTTCTGCTTGAGCAGAAGAGGCAAGCAGGAGTGTCCTCTTTCCCCTTTGTTATTTGCACTACATTTAGAACCACTGGCAAAGAAGAGTCTCAGAAATTCCAGGACATAATTGGTATGGTAGTCAAGAAGAACTGGCTTTATTTGCGGATGATATTTTATACCCGATAAAAAACACAAAAGGACATTCCAGTGTTGTGGAACATTTTGAGGCAGCTTCAAATCTTTTGGGGATACAAAATTAATGAAACTAAGACAAAAGCATAGCTGCAAATTATGTACACACACAAATTGGTTCAGCAATATCCATATTTATGGGGACATGATAAAATGAAGTACTTAGGAGTATGGATTAAAAAGGATTCTGGTGCGGCAGCTAGGGTTATGTGGGAAGAGACTAAACAAAAGTCAATACAAAAACTGAAAAATTGGAAGCTCTGTCATGTGGATATTGATGGCAAGCTACAAGCACAAAATGATTATAGTCCCTTTAGTTTTATACACAGGTTAGGCATATTTTTATCAACCAGAGAAGTTGTTGTGGATAGCAATTAATGAAGAGCTGAAGGATTTTATCTGGGAGGGGACTACAGCAACAGTCAAGTGGGATAAGCGGATTCTTCCAACTGAACAAGGTGGTTTAAGATTACGCGATTTGAAGGGGTATTTCAGAGCTACACCATGAAGGCTCCTACATATATCATAAGCAGAAACCTATAATTCAAAGTGGAAAAGGATGATGATAAAACGTGGAAGCTCAAGAAACAGGGAGAGATGGGGTTTCTGGATGCAGATCCTTAAGAAGAATAACAATACTCATACATATTATATTCATAAAGTAGCAGAAAGTGTTCTGAGAACTAAGCCAACAAGGGAACGGAGAAAGGAGATTCTGCTGATGGGGATGACTATAATTAGGGATATAAACAGGCAAAAGGGGCTGGAATTTATTGGCGAAAACTGGCAAAAGAACCAAGGCACTGGGGGCAAAACAATTGCATAGAGAATGGTAACAGAATGGGAAGAGACCAAGAATTTATTTGGACTGCAGGATAGAGATTGCCTTCCCCATCAAGAATTGTTATCACTGTATAGGCAAAGAGAAAGAAACGGGATCCTAAGCGAAAGACCAGCAATAGTAGAGTTTTTAGCAGAATCTAGAACAGAAGCTGCTGTTACAGGAATCAGAGCATACAAAATGATGCATGATAACTAAGAATCAATTAGAGGAAGTTGGAAAAGGATTGGGAAGAGAGAGTCTGGATAAGCAATTCACAAATAAACAATGGGGGATACATGTATGTCTCCCAAATATGCAAAAAAAGTCTAGAAAACAGATCTTTGCTTGGAAGTGCTTACATTGGAGTCTACTTTGGGTATAAAAATACCAAATTATTTTTCCTCAGGTAGATAGCAAATGTTGGAGGTGTGATGGGGAAGAAAGAGGTAATTGAGAACATTTTTTCTGGGAATGTAATGAGTTGGCAGACTTTAAAGACTGCCGCAGACTGCTCTGTCAGAGATTAGTTGAGCAAATTGGTGTACCTAAGGAAATTATTTTTTTTTGAGGTATAATACAGAATCGGACTTGCCTAGACATTGTAAGGCCTTGCCGAGTCTAATTATGGTGGCTTCCAAAAAGCAATTACTAGAAAATGGAAATCAAAATCTAAACCAACTTTACTTCTAGTAGTGTATATAGTAACAGAAATAAAACAACTGGAATTGGGATCTTTAAAAAGGGTATGAGCAAATTACATAGGAAAAAAATGGGAACTGTGGGAACAATACACGCAGAGAAGGAATGAGGTTTAAAAGAAGATAGGATTTAAATTTGCTATATAAGGTTTGACTGACAATGACTGGATAGATAAGTGATGTATAATGTTTGCAACTAAAATTATGTCAGTATATATTTTTTTCATTTATATAAATGTATCACTGCGTATGCCATATGTGATAATTTAATATAAAAAAAAATAAAAACATTTAGGATGGTGGGTGTACACCAAGAGTATAAGGTTGGGCATATAACATCTACCTTTGACAAAATTATACTATAGTAACAGAGAAGGATGCTCATCAGCAATAGTTACATTATGTTTCTTTCCATTAGGCTGCTCAGTCTGTAATTACTGGAGTCTGTAGAAGGGCCACTCCTATGGATTGGTACCAGAGTAGCCTGCTTCCAGACATTTGCAACATAGCTCATAGATTCATAAGTACTTACTAGGCTACTGATCTGCGAGGATCTTAGGAAGCCTAGCCTCACCTTACATTCCCATAGTAGTCCTTAGCCTGTATGTTGTGCATGTAAAATAACTCAGAGGGGCAGAATAAGGATATTTGGAGAAATGTACACATTGCCCCCATCAATAGGGGAAAAGGGTGCTAAAGTGGGGTGAATCTGTGGTCACCCATCCATTCATCCAAATTATGTTTAGAGTAAGAGAAGTACTGTTTCTTATGTGGATGTCTGTTCCATAGAAGCAGAATTATCTGCATTCAAACCCATCACTCCTTCATGTTCTGTTGCAAAAGAGATTGAGATGCCTTGAGCAGTTGCTTATGCAACCACTTGACTTGTGAATGTGTAACAAGTCTGACAGGATAAGGTTTGTTTCTGCACTATATGCAAGGCAGAAGTCACATCTCAGTAGCCAGTATTATACAGAGAATAGGGACAAGGGCTTTGAGGAAGTCTGCATAGAATTATGAATTAGGCCTTTGGATTGTTAGAAACCACTGGGGTCATTTCCAGTTGTGATAAGTGTTTCTGAAGCTCTATTAAGGAAATATGTAAGGGGGACATACCAAGCTATTTTGATTGCACAAATTAAGCTTCTTGCTATATTATCTGGGAGAACAGAACTTGTTTCTGACTTTAATGAGGACAGAAGATATATATCTTCTCCACTACTAGTATGTGGCTTAACTGGAAAGGTTCTAGGGAATGAGAAACCTCAAAGGCTACTCACATTGCTATTACCCAGAGACATAGGACTACCTCCATGAAGTTTTTTTGGGGGGTAACATCCTGACAGTCTTTCTCCAGTGACTTCTGAGGAAGACGGAGGCTGAATTAAATCACCCCCATCCCATGGGGAGGGGGTGCTCACAAACAATTAGAGACCAAGTTGTCACCAGTCTTGGGGAAGTATGAAGGATTTTACTATGCTCAGCAGTTTCCACTACCTGCACAGTAACTCAGCCATGGTCTACAACTCATCTGCTCTACTGCACAGGACCCACAGAGGAGAGGAAAGGAGAAAACTGCAGAAGTACAGTTGTGTACACTTACCATAAATGTAGATGTTAGAGTGTCTTCACTGTTGCAGTCATCACTGTAGGGTTCTTCCTGCCGGCAGGCAGCCCTTGGTCGGCCAGAATCCCAAAGTCTGGGTCCGGCGTCGGCTGTGCAGTCATCCTCCCTGATGTCAGAACGCCAGGGGTACAAAGCTCCCAGCCGACGCCATGTTCTCCAGTTTTTCTTGCCCCAGATGTCAGGTGCCCACAAGTAAAGGCTAAAAGTAAGGTACAACAAACCCCATACCCTGTAGCAAAATACACCTCAGAAGAAGGGTGAAGCAGGGAACCACACTAATAAAAGAATAAGAGGGGGGTGGGTAACCCAGACTGCAACAGTGAAGACACATCTACATTTATGGTAAGTGTACACAACTGTACTATGTTCATCATGTTTCACTGTTCCAGTCATCACTGTAGGGTTGAATCCCAAAGTTGAGATAAAGGGGCGGCTAGAAGGCCTTGCAAGACTGCAGAGGCAAAGCCTGCCCTGGAATTGGAATAAAGAGGTAGATTATAGTGCTTAGAGAAAGTATGCACTGAACTCCAAGTTGCAGCTTCCAAAATATCTTTGGTAGGTACTCCCCTGAGAATGGCAGCTGAAGTAGCAGCAGCTCTTAGAGCGAGTCCTAATTTTCCCTGGGATTTGCTTTCCATGATGAGAGTAACAAAAATCTGATTCCATGAGCAATCCATTTAGAAATGGTCGGTTTTGAAATAGCCTTGCCTTGGGAATTTGCTGCATAAGAAACAAACAGTTGTGCTGTTTTTCTGATATCCTTGGTTCTGTCCAGGTAAAAACGAAGCTGCCTGTGCACGTCCAAAGAATGCAAGATCCTCTCCCCCTTATTTTGTGGATTGGGGAAAAAAGTTGGCAGGTGAATAGTTTGGTTTAAAGCCACTTTAGAAACTACTTTAGGCATGAAAGTAGGGTTAGTCCTTAAAGAAACCCTGTCTTGATGAAAAATAATGTAAGGTTCCACAGCCATGAGTGCTTGTAACTCCGAGACTCTCCTGGCTGAAGTCAAAGCCAGTAGGACAGTGGTCTTCCATGATAAATACTTTATATCAGATGTGGCAGCAGGCTCAAAAGGAGGCAGAGTAAGCTTATCCAGAACATAGTTGAGGTCCCAGGCAGGAATGGGTGGTGTGTCCTAGGGGGCCTTAAATTCTTTGCTCCTCTGAGATACTGTTTTAGAAGTGGATGTGAAAAAATTGGAGGATCTGTATTGTAATGTGTAGAGATAGCTGAGGCATGTATTTTTATGGAGGAAAAGGATAAACCCTTATTGTAACATGTCTGTCAGGAAATGTAAAATCAATGGAATATTTGGAATGAGAGGATCCGAGTCCTGAGCATGCATCCAGGTGCAAAATCTCTTCCATTTACCTTCATAAGATTTTCTAGTGCTAGGCAGTCTGGCTTCTAAGATAACATCCATGACCTGTTTGGAAAGGGTAGGATTAATCATAGACCCTGTATACGCCAGGCTGCCAGGCTGAGAGTTTTGATATGAGAGTGCAGAACCTGGCCCTGGTGTTGGGACAAAAGATTTGGAATCTGAGGTAGAATCCAAGGAGGCTCCTGGGATAGATTCATCAGTGTTGAGTACCAAAGATGTCGAGGCCAATTTGGGGCCAGTAAAATCATCTTGGGTTTGTCCTGTTTTATCTTTAATAACACCCGTGGAAGAAGAGGTAGAGGAGGAAAGGCATACCCCGAGAGGTTCCTCCAACTGAATGAAAGAGCATCCACTTTCCATGCTAGTTTGTGATATGTCCTTGTGCAAAAAGTCTAACTGGTAGTTGTGGGGAGATGCAAATAGATCTATGTCCGGGCAGCCCCAGGCTTCTGTAATCATCTTGAATATTTGGGTGTCTAGCATCCACTCATGTGGGTCTGACAGGTTCCTGCTCAGGCTGTCTGCCACAGTATTTTGATTCCCTGGCAGGAACTGAGCTTGTAGGTCCACTTTGCAAGCTAGTGCTGTGTTCCCATAGAGTCATGGATAGTCTGCAAAGGGGGTAGAAGTGTGAACCCCCTTTGCTTGTTTATGTACCACATAACTGTGGTGTTGTCTGTCCGTATCAGTAGTTGCTCTGGCTGTAGAAGATCCCTGAAAGCCAAGAGGGCATTCTGCACAGCTAACGTCTCTTAAATTGATATGTAGATGCTTCTGATCCTCTGTCCAAAAACCTTGCAGGCCTTTCCCCTGCAAGTGGGCTCCCCATGCGTAATCTGAGGCATCCATGGTTAACACTTGGTAGGCTGGAGGTAGACTGAAGGCTTTCCTTTTGTTTTGAAGACATGCCATGGCCCACCAATGGAATTCCTTTTGCAGGCAAGGCAAGACAGCAATCTGAGTGTCTAGACTGACAATGCTGGGACCATATGCTTTTTAGGTACCATTGTATCTTCCTCATATGCAGTCTTGCATATGGTACGAGAAGGATGCAGGAGGCCATGTAACCCAAAGCCTGCATGAATTTCCTTGCAGTTAGCTGAGACATTAACGCCAGGGTTTTGAAAGTTGAAGCCAGCTGAAGTTGTTTTTCGGATGTCAGGAATGCCATCTGGGTTGTTGTGTTTAAAAGTGCACCCAGGAAAGTCATCTGTTGTGTGGGTGTCAAATTTGGCTTTTTTACGTTCACAGTGAATCCCAGGTACTTGAGTAGATTTTGAACAAATTCCAGGTGCTGGAGTAAGACATCCTTGCTGTCTGCTTGAATAAGGCAGTTGTCCAGATAAAGGTAAATTTGAATTCCCCTTGAGTCTGCAGTAAGCTACTACTGGTGCCAGGCACTTGGTGAAGACCCTGGGAGCAGTAGACAAGCCAAATGGAAGCGCAGAGAATTGGTAATGTTTCGAGCCTGCCTTGAACCTGAGGTATCTTCTGCACTCGTCTGATAGGAATGTGTAGGTAAGCCTCCTTTAAATCCAATGTCACCATCCATGCATTTCTGCTCAACACTGGCAGGAGCTGCTGCAGAGTAAGCATCTTGAACTTCGGTATCTCCAGGAAAGTATTTAAGACTGATAGATCCAGGATGGGTCTCCAAGAAATTTGTTTTCTGGGAACTAGAAAGAGTCTCGAGTAAAAGCCTTGATTGTGGAACCAGTTCTACGGCCCTCATAGCCATGAGGGATCCCACCTGGTTTAATGCCTCTGCCCATTGGTTTTTTGGTAGGTCTGGCCATCTGTTTCGTCTTGGCAAGGTATGAAAGTGGAATTTGTAACCTCTTGAAACTACATCCAGAACCCACTTGTCTTGGGTTATGCAAGTCCAATTTCGGTGAAAAAGAGAGTTTTCCTCCTAAAGGGGCTTCCAGGAGAGAGGTTCCTTGAGCCATGCAGGGGGAGTCACTGAGCCCGTTTCCTATAAGATTGAGGTCTGTCCTCTCCACCCCTGGGGGTGGAAGCACTCCACTGTCTAGGCTTATAAGAGGTCTGTGCTTGGGCCCTCCCTCTAGGGCGCCTATATCTACCCCTCTGAGGCCTGTCCGAGCTGGGAAAGGAGCAATTTTTAATTGGCCAATTTCTGCTAAATCTTGGGGGCTGAACTTGTAAGAAATCCTTAACCGTTTGCATGGATTTTGCCTTATCCTCCATTTTCTTTATCACCTCTTCAGCCTTAGGCCCAAACAAAACATTATGTTGAACAGGAGCATCCAGTAACTTTGCTTTCACTTGATCAGGCAAATTTTGTTCCTTTAACCAAGCATGCCTTCTAATGACCGTGCCAGTGGCAGCCGCCCTGCAAGAGGCCTCCAAAGTATCAAAAGCACAGTGTAAGGTATGTTTCCCCACCTGCTCAGTAGCATGCATCAAATCGTGTAAATCCTTATTATCTGCACATGCAGAAATGGTACCTAGCTTTGTTTCATAACAGACAGAAGAAATTGCTGATATTTTACCATATGAAATTGACAATTTAAAGCCCTAAGGGATAAAGTAGCAAAAGTGTACACTTTTTTGCCCCATCTCTCCAAAGCTCTGGAATCCTTATCCAATGGAATAGGGTTCTTAGCAGTGGCGGCCTTAACACCCTTAGGACCTTGAGAAATGGTTTCTAGATCAGCAGTAGGATTTTTATAAAGAAACTGGTGGGAGTCAGGGACTCTGTAATATCTATCAGGCTTTGCAGGGGCTGGAGGAAAGGAGTCAGGAGTTAAATTAGCCTCAGAAAAGACATCATCCACAATATCCAAAATAGGAGGAATAGCCAGGGGTCTGTGTTGGGGAAGAAGGAAATTCCTAAGCCTTCTCTTAGATTCAGAGTACTCCTGTCCTACCCAGTGAAAATGTTCCCTCATGTCATGTAAAGTTTCCCCAAAAGAAAAATCCTCAGAGGGAGAAGCTGAAGGAATGGATTCCTCAGCATCAGAATCCTCATAAGAAGGGAAAGTATAATCCTGTTAAGAGGAAGACACTGAAGAGATAGATGCCTGATCAGAGGATTCATAGTCCAATTCTTGTCTTGGCCTTTTGTCTGGAGGGGGATGTGAACCCCTAATCATAGTAAGTCCTCCTCCATTTTAAGCATTTGTTTTTGAGATTTAGATCCCGGATCAGAGGAGGCCTGGGCTTGAGTCTTTGTTTTAGAAGGAGTCTTTGCCTTTGTCTTTGCCTTTATCTGAAGCTGCGTAGGCCTGAAAACCCCCTCGGAAGCCAGTACCTGCACAGCGGCTCCAGACCCATCCGAGGGAGCATTATCCGAAGGTCCTGCACCTGGAGTACTCAAAAGGCCTAGTTGGCTCCTCGTGGGAGTCCGTTTCGGCAAGTGGTTCTATAATGGCAGACGACAGGGGCTGCGAAAGCGCCTCACTGACGACGGCTGAACCTGCAGCTGGCTCTGCTTGTAAACAGTCATCTGATTTGGACCTCTGAGGCCTGTCCTTATCATTGCGCCTTTTGTGAACTCCGGTAGTCGGAAGCGTGTCCGACATGTAATTAAATCACCTGCCAAAGTAATGAAAAGCAAAATCGTATCTCCGCTTAATAGTACGTTGATTAAATCTAGCACAAAACCGACAACTAGCTACGTCGTGGTCAGGGCCTAGACAAGGAATACAGTAAGAGTGGAAATCCTTAGGAGGTATTTGCTTCCCCACATGAAATACAATTAACTTTTTCTGACATCGGACTGGAGCAAGAAAAGAGTTTCCCCAATGGGGTACTTAGCTTTGAGAAGAAGAAAGTCTTCGTAATGAAGCACCAAAAATATCAGGAGTCAGCCGACCGGCACTTGCGAACTGCTTCCACCGCACGGCAAGAAAGACTGGAGAACATGGCGTCGGCTGGGAGCTTTGTACCCCTGGCATTCTGACGTCAGGGAGGATGACTGCACAGCTGACGCCGGACCCAGGCTTTGGGATTCTGGCCGACCGAGGGCTGCCTGCCGGCAGGAAGAACCCTACAGTGATAACTGCAACAGTGAAACACGAACATCAGGGGGGTGACAAATGGATGAGCCATCTCCTGTCAAGCTGTAAAGGCTATCCCTCTCAGCAGGGTTAAACAAGGGAGTCACTCACCAATATTAAACCCAAGCAGACCTTTTTATAGAGAGGAAAGAATTCTAGAACTATTAAGGACCATCAAGTCCAGCTGGTTCAAGGGCAAAGGGAAGTCCTGATCCTGCATTCATAGCATCTATGGAGGGTCTTCAATCTCCTCAGGGGTAAGAACTCAGATGACTGGGGAGTGGACCCTCAGACAGACAGCTGCCCTCCCAACCCAGACAGGCATCCAGCAAGGACAGTAACCCCTGCCTAAAAAGGCTAAGTGTACCTGTGACACAGTAAATCCAGCAATAAATTTTCTATGATAATGTCCTAAGCCATGCCTTGCACATCAAGCACAAGGTTGTGTCAAGAAATCAGACAAAACTTAAGGCGAGACATCAAGTACATAGTACTCATTAGTGTTAGGGCAAGATCCACCTTGAACTAAACTCAGGGAAAGCATCAAATACAGTTTCTAAAGGAGTGACTGCTATCTGGAAAGATAAGACACATAGCTGATGGACCTTACGCCAGGGAGTGTGGCGCCTCGGCCTGCTAGTGACACATCAAGACTCAAGGAATTCAACCTTGTGATAACCTGCCAGCCATAAGCAGAGACTTCAGGGGAAGACTGCTCTGGGAACCTGGTAACAATACCCAGAAACAATTTCAATCACTCAAGCATTGCAAGGATCTCTAAAGGGAGCATCATCTCTTCATGAGCAGGAGCAGCCTTGGGACTTGCAAGCTTCAGTCATCTTAAAAATGATCACCCCCCCCCAAACAGTTGAGATTAGGTGTCACAGATTAATATGGTATGTGACTGACCATGATCTGTAAGTGAACGTGCTCACACCAGAAGCAGCACTAATGGGTGAGAGGCCTGTGCTAAGCAGAGCACCATCAACGCACCAAAGTCCCTAAATGTGAAATTTCACACCCATGAATCTCACTCCACTAGGGATTAAACAGGCAATTTCTCTTTTCTTGGCTACAGACCCTGCAGTAGGATTACTCTGACTCCACTTTCACCACGGTCAACCAGTCCTGCTAGGTCAAGGGAAAATCTCTAGGAGACACCTCAGCTCAATTACTTGAGGGAGGTTTTATAGTTATCAGGTTGGCTGTAGTGAAGATCATGTTGACCAGGTGGGAAATGGCAGAATTGACACCATGGGATCTTCTTGAGGAACAGAAATAAAGACACACTGCTATTTACAAAACTGCACTATACCACCAATAATGAAAACAAAAGGTCAAAATTGAAAACTGTACTGCTAAAAGCAGTTTTACCAAATTTAAATATTTCAGCCCAGGAAAAAAATTCTTTAAAGGATGAAGTTACCCACCAAAATCATTTGATTTCTCAAAACCCTTTGGCTGACCTGCCTGGAGACAGAGGTTTACACAATTTTTGTGTTGCAACCAAATTAAAGAAAGAAATGGAGGAAATCCAGGTAAACTGCTCATCTGTACTCTAAGAGATGTGAAGTAAGACCATGTACAGTGCTTTTTATTTGCAGAGAGCTGGAGTGTTACATAGGCGTTAGTGAAGAGCATATCAATGAATATCCTATGCCAAAACGAAACAGAACACATGAAAGAGAATGTTTGCAGACGTGTACATGGAAAGGGTGGATGTGTTGACATTTTTCTGTGATATTGCATGAATAGGCAGAAAATTATGGGTTTAATGGCACAAAAAAAGAACAAGCAAGACACAATTGTGAATTGACTGGATGAAGTAGAAGTACATCAAACGTTAACTGCTTGAAGTTAATCAGACTTTACAAAAAGCAATACATACTGCCAGACAGGCAGAACTAATTAAAAGGCAAAATGCTAATTTAAACATTGTGAATGACGTGCATGAGGTACAATGCAAAGCAAAAGGCAAGTTTAAAAAGAAGCACAATTGTGGGCATATTAAACAAATACACAAGAAAAGTACAGTTTTGTACCTACCATAAATGTAGATGTTCGAAGATCCACATTGCTGCAGTCCTAACACTTGGGTAGTCCGCTGTCCCAGTCGGCCCGAATACCAAAGTATATGGCTGACGTCGGTCACGGCGCATTAGTCTGACGTCAGGACGTCAGGGTACAAATGCGCATGACCGACGTCATATCCTCAGTCTTTTCTTGCCCCAGATGTCAGAAGACCCTAAAAAGATAAGGCCAAAACCAAAAAACACCAAACACTCCTGCACCAAATATATATACAATATATATACAGATTTACAAAAGTATAACCCCACCCACACAACCACCCCTAAACACAGAGGGGAAGGAGGGAGGGTAAATTGGACTGCAGCAATGTGGATCTTCGAACATCTACATTTATGGTAGGTACAAAACTGTACTATGTTCTTCATTCCACATTGCTGCAGTCCTAACACTTGGGTAGAATCCCAAAGCAGAGGTAAGGGAGGCTGGCAAATCATAAAGAAGTAGGAGCTGTCAACATGCCCTGCAAAATAGCCGTGGCAAAACCAGCCCTAGATTTAGAGTAGAGAGGAAGGTGGTAATGCTTAGAGAAAGTATGCACTGAACTCCAAGTAGCTGCCTCCAAAATATCCTTAGTTGCCACCCCCTTAGAAATGCTGTTGAAGTGGCAGTAGCCCTAGTGGAATGAGGCCTAATCCCAGCTGGAATCTCCTTGCCATGATGGGAATAACAAAATGCAATGCAAAACCCAATCCACTTAGAAATAGTTTGTTTTGACACAGGCTTGCCCTGAGAACTCAAAGCAAAAGAAACAAACAACTGCTGAGACTGCCTAAAATCCTTAGTCCTGCTTAAATAATAACGCAACTGCCTGTGTACATTCAAAGTGTGCAAAATCTTTTCCCCCTTATTTTGGGGATCTGCATAGAAAGTAGGCAAATGAATAGTTTGGTTTAAAGCCACACTAGAAACCACCTTAGGGATAAAGGAAGGATTAGTACGTAATGATACCCTATCCTTATGGAAAATCAAAAAAGGCTCAACCGCCATAAGGGCCTGTAATTCAGAAACCCTTCTTGCAGAAGTAATGGCCAACAAAAAAGCAGTCTTCCATGACAAGTATTTCAATTCAGCAGTAGCCGAGGCTCAAAAGGTTGTAGAGTAAGTTTCTCCAACACAAAATTGAGATCCCAAGCAGGAGTAGGAGCTCTACGTGGGTCTTATATTCTTTGCCCCTCTAAGAAATTGCTTGAACAAAGGATGAGAAAACAATGGTGGGTCACAATCATAGTGAGCTGAAATTGCTGCAGCATGAATCTTTATGGAAGAGAAAGACAAACCTTTGTCCAATAACTCAGTAAGATATTGAAGAGCCACACTCAAATTAGGCTCAGAAACCTCCAAATTCTTTGCTGCACTCCAAAATAAAAATCTCTTCCATTTTTCATGCACACTTTCCTTGTACTAGGTCTTCTGGCTTCCATAATCACATTCAAAACTTGTTGAGGAAGTTGAGACCTGCTATGTTTCAAAACAGAATATGCCAGGCTGTTAGATGAAGAGAATGAAGCTTGACATTGAGTAGATGACCGTCCCTCTGAGACAATAGGTGTGGAATCAAAGGTAAAGGCCATGGAGGCTTCCTTACCAGACTCCTCAGTAATGGGTACCAGTGTTGCCGAGGCCAATCTGGAGCTATTAAAATCATCCTTGGCTTGTCTTGTCTGACCTTTAGGAGTACCTTTGGAAGAAGAGGCAGAGGTGGAAAGGCATACACATGAAGATTTTTCCAACTGAAAGAAAGAGCATCCACCTTCCAAGCTGTGTGATGAAACCTTTTCGTGCAAAACTTTGGCAGCTGGTGGTTTAGTGGAGAAGCGAACAGATCTATGTCTGGAGTTCCCCATGACACTGTCAGTTTCCGAAATACAGTAAGATCCAGTTTCCACTCGTCAGAATCCATGATTTGCCTGCTTAACACATCTGCTAAGGAGTTCTGTGCTCCCGGCAGAAACCTTGCCTGAAGAGTTAGTTGCAAGCTGAGCGCAGTCTCCCATAAAATCATTGCTTGCCTGCATAGAGGGTAAGAATGTGTTCCCCTTGTTTGTTGATGTACCACATGACAGTTGTGTTGTCTGTTAGAATCAACACCTGCCCTGGAAGAAGTAACTCCTTGAAAGCCATTAATGCAAACTGGACTGCTAACATCTCCTTCATGTTGATATGTAGATGCTGAAGTCTGGCAGGCCACTTGTCTTGTACCCACTTTCCATTCAGATGAGCTCCCCAAGCTATGTCTGAGGCATCTGTCGTTAGAATCTGACTCGCCTCTGGCCGGGTCACAGAGAGTCCCTTGTTTAGGTGACATTCCTGAGCCCACCACAAAAATTCCTTTTGAATGCAAGGTATTTGAATGACAGTGTCCAAATCCTGGCAGTGCTGTGTCCATACATTTTTGAGATACCATTGCAGCTTCCTCATATGCAGTTTGGCATTGGGAAGCACCAGAATACAAGATGCCATGAACCCTAAGGCTTGAAGGACTGTCCTTGCAGTCAGCCCGGACTGAAGAGATAGTTGATGGAAGCAAAGGAAAGATTCTTTGTTTGTCCGGGGTTAAAAAGGCCATCTGTTGCTGCATTCAGTCTCACACCCAGAAAGCACATGTCTTGAGAGGGTACTAGACTGGACTTTATTTCGCTCACAGAATACCCCAGGCATCTTAGCACTGCTATCACATATTCCAAATGCTGTAAAAGGTCTTCCTTTCTTGAGCCAGAATCAGGCGGTCGCCCAAGTAAGGATAGATTTGTATTCCTTCTTGCCTGAAGTAAGCTAGCACGGGGGCCAGAACCTTTGTGAATACTCTGGGCAGTAGATAAGCCAAACCGCAATGCAGAGAACTGATAATGGGAATTCCCAGCTCGAAAACGCAGATACTTCCTGCAACGTAGTCTGATAGGTACATGAAGGTAAGCCTCCTTGAGATCTAAAGTTACCATCCAGTGATCTTTGCCCAGCAGAGGTAAAAGCTGTTGTAACGCCAACATTTTGAACTTGGGAATGTCCAGATAAGTGTTGAGGATAGATAAATCCAAAATTGGTCTCCACGTGTTCCCCTTCTTTGGTACTAGGAACAGGCGAGAATAAAATCCTAGGCCCCTTTCTGGCACAGGAACCGCTGAATGGCCCCTATTTGGAGTAACAGAGAAATTTGCTTGTGAGCCTCTTTTCAAAATTGGCATGCCTAAGACACTGAAGAGATAGATGCCTGATCAGAGGATTCATAGTCCAATTCTTGTCTTGGCCTTTTGTCTGGAGGGGGATGTGAACCCCTAATCATAGTAAGTCCTCCTCCATTTTAAGCATTTGTTTTTGAGATTTAGGCCCCGGATCAGAGGAGGCCTGGGCTTGAGTCTTTGTTTTAGAAGGAGTCTTTGCCTTTGTCTTTGCCTTTATCTGAAGCTGCGTAGGCCTGAAAACCCCCTCGGAAGCCAGTACCTGCACAGTGGCTCCGGACCCATCCGAGGGAGCATTATCCGAAGGTCCTGCACCTGGAGTACTCAAAGGCCTAGTTGGCTCCTCGTGGGAGTCCATTTCGGCAAGCGGTTCTGTAATGGCCGACGACAGGGGCTGCAAAAGCGCCTCACTGACGACGGCTGAACCTGCAGCTGGCTCTGCTTATAAACTGTCGTCCGATTTGGACCTCTGAGGCCTGTCCTTATCCTTGTGCCTTTTGTGAACTCCGGTAGTCGGAAGCGTGTCCGACGACATGTTGTAATTAAATCGCCTGCCAAAGTAATGAAAAGCAAAATCGTATCTCCGCTTAATAGTACGTTGATTAAATCTAGCACAAAACTGACAACTAGCTACGTCGTGGTCAGGGCCTAGACAAGGAATACAGTAAGAGTGGAAATCCTTAGGAGGTATTTGCTTCCCACATGAAATACAATTAACTTTTTCTGACATCGGACTGGAGCAAGAAAAAAGTTTCCCCAACGGGGTACTTAGCTTTGAGAAGAAGAAGAAAGTCTTCGTAATGAATCACCAAAAATATCAGGAGTCAGCCGACCGGCACTTGCGAACTGCTTCCAACGCACGGCAAGAAAGACTGGAGAACATGGCGTCGGCTGGGAGCTTTGTACCCCTGGCATTCTGACGTCAGGGAGGATGACTGCACAGCTGACGCCAGACCCAGGCTTTGGGATTCTGGCCGACAGAAGGCTGCCTGCCGGCAGGAAGAACCCTACAGTGATGACTGCAACAGTGAAACACGATGAACATCAGGGGGGTGACAAATGGATGAGCCATCTCTTGTCAAGCTGTAAAGGTTATCCCTCTCAGCAGGGTTAAACAAGAGAGTCACACAGCTCTCTCACCAATATTAAACCCAAGCAGACCTTTTTATAGAGAGGAAAGGATTCTAGAACTATTAAGGACCATCACGTCCAGCTGGTTCAAGGGTAAAGGGGAGTCCTGATCCTGCATTCATAGCATCTATGGAGGGTCTTCAATCTCCCCAGGGGTAAGAACTCAGATGACTGGGGAGTGGACCCTCAGACAGACAGCTGCCCTCCC
Source organism: Protopterus annectens (assembly GCF_019279795.1). Classification (NCBI taxonomy): domain Eukaryota; kingdom Metazoa; phylum Chordata; order Ceratodontiformes; family Protopteridae; genus Protopterus; species Protopterus annectens. The sequence goes on from NC_056739.1 coordinate 1,194,481,520, forward strand.
AACCCAGACAGGCATCCAGCAAGGACAGTAACCCCTGCCTAAAAAGGCTAAGTATACCTGTGACACAGTAAATCCAGCAAGAAATTTTCTATGATAATGTCCTAAGCCATGCCTTGCACATCAAGCACAAGGTTGTGTCAAGAAATCAGACAAAACTTAAGGCGAGACATCAAGTACATAGTACTCAGTGTTAGGGCAAGATCCACCTTGAACTAAACTCAGGGAAAGCATCAAATACAGTTTCTAAAGGAGTGACTGCTATCTGGAAAGATAAGACACATAACTGATGGACCTTACACCAGGGAGTGTGGCGCCTCGGCCTGCTAGTGACACATCAAGACTCAAGGAATTCAACCTTGTGATAACCTGCCAGCCATAAGCAGAGACTTCAGGGGAAGACTGCTCTGGGAACCTGGTAACAATACCCAGAAACTATTTCAATCACTCAAGCTTTGCAAGGATTTCTAAAGGGAGCATCATCTCTTCATGAGCAGGAGCAGCCTTGGGACTTGCAAGCTTCAGTCATCTTAAAAATGATCACCCCCCCCCCCCCCCAAAACAGTTCAGATTAAGTGTCACAGATTAATATGGTATGTGACTGACCATGACCTGTAAGTGAACGTGCCCACACCAGAAGCAGCACTAATTGGTGAGAGGCCTGTGCTAAGCAGAGCACCATCAATGCACCAAAGTCCCTAAATGTGAAATTTCACACCCATGAATCTCACTCCATTAGGGATTAAACAGGCAATTTCTCTTTTCTTGGCTACAGACCCTGCAGTAGGATTACTCTGACTCCACTTTCACCAAGGTCAACCAATCCTGCTAGGTCAAGGGAAAATCTCTAGGAGACACCTCAGCTCAATTACTTGAGGGAGGTTTTATAGTGATCAGGTTGGCTGTAGTGAAGATCATGTTGACCAGGTGGGAAATGGCAGAACTGACACCATGGGATCTTCTTGAGGAACAGAAATAAAGACACACTGCTATTTACAAAACTGCACTATACCCACCAATAATGAAAACAAAAGGTCAAAATTGAAAATTGTACTGCTAAAAGCAGTTTTACCAAATTTAAATCTTTCAGCCCAGGAAAAGAAAAATTCTTTAAAGGATGATGAAGTTACCCACCAAAATCATTTGATTTCTCAAAACCCTTTGGCTGACCTGCCTGGAGACGGAGGTTTACACAATTTTTGTGTTGCAACCAAATTAAAGAAAGAAATGGAGGAAATCCAGGTAAACTGCTCATCTGTACTCTAAGAGATGTACAGTGCTTTTTATTTGCAGAGAGCTGGAGTGTTACATGGACGTTAGTGAAGAGCATATCAATGAATATCCTATGCCAAAACGAAACAGAACACATGAAAGAGAATGTTTGCAGACGTGTACAAGGAAAGGGTGGATGTGTTGACATTTTTCTGTGATATTGCATGAATTGGCAGAAAATTATGGGTTTAATGGCACAAAAAAAGAACAAGCAAGACACAATTGTGAATTGACTGGATGAAGTAGAAGTACATCAAACGTTAACTGCTTGAAGTTAATCAGACTTTACAAAAAGCAATATATACTGCCAGACAGGCAGAACTAATTAAAAGGCAAAATGCTAATTTAAACATTGTGAATGACGTGCATGAGGTACAATGCAAAGCAAAAGGCAAGTTTAAAAAGAAGCACAATTGTGGGCATATTAAACAAATTCACAAGAAACACAATGAAAGTTAAGTCAAGTAAATGAGATGTGACCATTACAATGACAGGTCAGAGCAATATGTGGATCATGACAGAAGGTGTAACAGATGCAACAGACTGGCCCATTTTGCTATCACTTGAAAGACAAATCAAATTAGAGGTTACCTCTGAAAATAAAACTGTACCAAAACCCGTTCATTTTAGACTCTGTTGCAGTTGTGTCTGATGTACACACAGACTGGTAAGTTAGGATTCCTACTGACCAAATACAAAGTGAGCTACGAAGGCTGATACAAGGGCCTATATTACTGGGATATTAAATGTTACACAGAAAAGCTTCTCCAAGTATTTGCAGTTGCATGACACACAGACTGAAATTCACAGCTCTGCAGGCAAATTCAGGTATAATGGCTGAATTTTAGCCATGTCTGAAAGGAAGGGGTACAAGGTCTGTACAAAAACGATCTGCTCAGCAGAGCCGTGGCATGCGAGACGGGCTGCTTAAAATTAATGAAATCAGAGTAGAGGTCTTAAGTGAAGCTGGACTGCTTGATTGTGAACTAGTGAAAGTTAAGCTAAAACTAAATTCTGTTCCATATGACCGGACCACACCCAGGAGCGTGCTATTTCCTATGTTATCCCAAGCAGAAGAAGAGCTTAATCATACACAAAGCCTTGGCATTAATGAAAGTGTAAATGAACTGAAGGAATGATGTGCCCCTATGGTCCTTGGGATTAAGAAGAAAGTTAAAGGGCGAATATATGTTGATTTTAAAAAGCTGAATGATGCAGTTGTGCACGAAAGGTTCATTTTACCTATACTAGTACGCATAGTACCCAAACTCATTAGAATGTTTTCCATGCTTGATGCTTCTACTGGGTTCTGGCAACCACCTTTAGAGAAAGAATTGAAAGTCAATAACACTCATACCCCTATGGGATGGCTCTGCTTTAATGACTGCCATTTGGTATAACTAGCACCTCAAATTTTAATGTAAAATGAAAGATTTACTCTGTTAAAATCAGGTGCTGTTTTGGAAACTGAGCTCCAGTATGTTGGTGACAGCTGCACCTTTCGACTGTCCAGATTTTGTCCCTCATATTTTTGGTCTGTCCTTCATAAAATTTGTGGATTTCTGGCAAATCACGGATGATTAAAGTGACTAATAATGACATACATTTGAGTTTCAGGCTTCATATCTTTTACAAAAAGTAAAACACAAATCCTGTTAATCTAGCAATTTCTAAACTTATAAAAGCAATATTTAAAATCTGTCCCTATTTTTTTGGGCCATTGTCTCCTCCATTATTTTAGGCTTTGCCCATATTTCTTGTGCCAAGAGGTTGACAGGCATGGTGGCAGTACAAGTGCTAGTGAATTCAAACCAGATGCAAGCAAAATCAAAACAACTTAACTAGAGGGGCCATTTTGTGCGACTTAAGCTCTAACCATTATTAATTTCTTGGGTAAGCTCGCAATAGCTCTCTCAACTGTGCTACATCCATTAACCAACCTGCTAAACCAGTACCCGTCTTGGAAAATGCTCAAGCCCAAGTTTTCAGAAGACTGTATCAAATGCTAAAATCAGCTCCAGTGCTAGTACTCTACAAGTGCTGATGCTAGTAGCTTTGGCCTAAGAGTAGAATTTCTTCAAAAACATGAACAAATGCTACATCCTGTTGCTTACTGCTTCAGGATGCTAACCACTGCTGAAAATAGATATTTGCATACTGAAAAATGGTGACTTGCAAGCGTGTGGGCATGTGAGCGATTCTCCAGTTACCTATTAGAGTTAGGTAGCTCATAACTTCACACTAATCATAAGCCATTGGTTTCACTAATTAATGCCTACAATCTAGGCAAAGTGCCACTCAGATGCCAAAGACTAAGGCGGCTCAATACTAAAACTATCCATGTGCCTGGAAAAACATCTAGTTGTAGCACATGTCCTTTCCAGAATTCCTGTACATGATCAGTTACTGCCAGATACCGATGATAATGCTCCTTATGCGAAGTATAACAACCAGACCTGTGAATAATAGCTAGAAACGATAAAGCGATCATGAGTTACAAATAGTTATCCAATATATCTGAGATGGATAGCCAAACTGTTGCACAGAAACGAAACTTCTTACTCAGTCATGAAGGAGACAGTCCTATTTTCCACAGATTCTTTGCAAAAAATACTGGCTCTACCCTATTTTCCACAGATTCTTTGCAAAAAATACTGGCTCTACAAACTGTACTAGGGACCTACAGCTCCAATAACAAACAAGACTCACTCGAGAGATAGGTTCATATCTCAGTGTATTCACAGTTTATGGAATAATCTACCACTACCGGTCAAGCAAAGGGAGACACTGTTTGCCTATAAAGTTAGTCTTGACGACAGGATAAGTAGACAAATTTACATCAGGGTTATCATGGTCGGCCCTGCTAGATTTGGGAAATGACCGCCATTAAGTACTTGTAAAAGGAAAACAAAAGTTACGTACTGACCATAATGACAGAACTGTTATCTGTGTCCTCCAACTCATCTCACCCTGGTCGATTCAAAATCCTTTAGCACCATCTTGGCTCTACCTCCCATACAGGTAACTCCCTTCTCCTCAACTTCTCAGATCGAGTTTGCCCCACATACCAAAATATGATGACACAACATAAAAAACGGATCCACATCTCCCACAAAAGCAAAGGAAAAAAAAAAAACAGGAGAAATGCGAGACTCTGAGTTGAAGAGTTACTACTGTCTGATCATCACACAGGGAAAGAATTGCTAAGTCAGCAATATTGTCAGGGGATGGAGGACAGGGAGGTTGAACAAGATAGAGACAGACAACATGGATTTATCATTATGGTGAGTACATAACTTTCGTGTCCGATGTGGTCTGCTCTGTCTGAATTCAATCTGTGGGACAGAATCTCCAGCCATGGCAATTCCTCAGGAGGAACTAAGGAAGAATTTTCTGAAAAACAGTAGAACCAAATGAAGCCCTGGACCTGGATTTAACATCCAGCTTATAATAAACACAAAAATATGGTGATCTGGCCAAGTAGCAGCAGCTCAAATATCATCCAAAAGTACTCTAGAACAGTGGTCTCCAACCTTTTTTGCACCAAGGACCGGTATCAATGCAAGACAATTTTCCATGGACCAGCCATCTCATGGCGCGCATAAGGTAGATATTTGACATTTGTTTAACGAGGAGGCCGACCCGGGGAGAAAAGCTCCAAAATACAATAAAAAGACAACTGGCAATAATTACCAAAGAAACGTGTACATTCTGCTTAACAGCATAACATTGATCTACTATGATTGAAAGGTAAGTAAACGTAATGGCAACCTTACTGATTCTATGTTTATAAGAGCAATATTTAAAATCTGTCATTATTATTTGGCTCTGTCCAGCATACCTCTCAAATGTACAGATTTTCACAGAATGTCCAGATTTTTGCCTCATTTGTGGTCTTTTTCTCATAAAATTGTTTTCTGGCAAATCACTGCCAGATCATTGAGGTTGAAGTCAGAAAATAATGACAGACAGCAGAGTTTCATATTTCATACCCTTCAGAAAATTCATGCTAATGCAAAACCTGTATTTCTATCACCTTTCGAAGTTTGTAAAAGCAGTTACTTAAAAGGGTCCCTATTTTGGGCCTTTATCCCCTCATTATTTTTGGCTTTGTCCAGAATTTTTGATCCAAGTAAGAGGCTGAGAGGTATTCACAACTCTCAAATGTACAGATTTTCGCAGAATGTCCAGATTTTTCCCTCTGAGTTTTGGTCTGATACTCATAACCTTTGTGATTTTCTGGTAAATCAATGGGATGATCTGAGAACTGAAGTCATTAAGTAATGATAGACATTTGTATTTCAGACCTCATATCCTTCACAAAATGCATAAGATATTTTTTTTCAAATATAATTTTCATTGCATTTCACTTCTATTTAAATACAAGAAAAGAATGACACAGAAAATATACATACAAGCTACTTGGAATATCAAGTTTCAGTCATCCAAATACGATATGCATAACATAAATAATCAATGTTAGGGTAACAGTTATACAGAATTGTTCAATAATCAAGCTGCTCTTAATGAGCTGTAAAACAGACATTTACATAAAGATAGTATACAACATATTGAAAATGTGACATTAAAACATTGCAACCAGATATTCTAGTCTACCTAAATAAACATTCTGTCTTGCACTAACTATGTACAATATATACATTGATGTCACCTTAATGTTCATCTTATATGTGTTTGCCATGACCTGTACACTGTTATTGTGGGTATTTCAATAGTAATTGCCTTTAGTTTCCCTTAATTATGTAAAGTAATATTGCGGTGGTGGTACTGCGGTAGCATTGTCGCCTCACAAGACGTTGTCCTGTTTGATTCTCAGCTAGAGCGTCTTGTGTGTGGAGACGTGCGTGAATGGGCGTACCTTCGTTGAAGGTTGTGCGTCAGGGCTAGCGACTCGGCACGTAAAAATCTACTGCCAATCATTAGCGGACAGGAGTTCCGCTGTGGCGACCCCTACCTGGGAAAAGCCGAAAGACACAACAACATGTAAAGTAATACCGATGGCGAAGTCCCTTGGTCATAAATCAATTTTGTCCTAGGATTTCTAAAAAGCGTTTTCCAATGTTTCTGATAGCAAGATAGTTTTTTTTTTGGCTTCTTGTAATTAATTTGCTGGCTAATAAGTATTTTATAACCATTCCTTTAAATTCTTCCCATGTGATTTTACTTCTAACCAATTTTGGGCTATATATGATTTGATCACTGCACACAATGCGACTATGATGTGTTTATTTTCGTATGAGAAATTATTAGGGAATATATGTAAAATTGCCATTTCCCATGACAAGGTAGATTTGGTGCATCCCTTTTTTTCTAACTTGGTTCTTAGTGAACACCACAGCTTGTAAACATTTTTACAGCTCTAAAAAATATGAAGGGTGTCAGCAACACTGTTTTGGCATATGGTACAATAAGGGGAGTGGGAGGGATTCATTTTGCTAAGGAAAAAGTGGTGCGAGATACGCATTTTATTGATCATAATTTGGGTATAAATTAGTTTTTTTAAGGGGAGTTAATTTCAAAGTAAGTTCAATAGCATCAGATTTTTGTTAATCAGTTATCTTATTATTTTTCTCTTCCCAAAATTTGGAATATAGAATTGCATCTTGATATCTAATTTTTGTTATTAATCTATATGTATGTGATAACGTTTTAGATCTCGACAGTAGCAGGTTAATAATTTGTTGATATACCAGCATTACTTGGTTGTCTATTTTGACATTCATAGTAATTGTGTTGATCAGGTATATTAACTGGTTGATTATGGTATTACAGCTTTTATTTACTTCAAGTTTTTGTCTAATATTGTCAACTGAGAAACTTTTGATCTGGTATACATCCCATACAGTGATGTTTTTAATATTTGGATACTGATTCAGGTTTAATATAATATTGTTTAATTTAATATTAGGATTAAGGTGTACTGGCTGTCCCAATACCAAAGTATCTTTAAGATTTAGGGAGGCTACCAGCTTTTGAAATATTACTGCGTTTCTTATTATTATGGGATGAACCTTAAAATGCTTTAAAGTTTTAGAATTTAGAAAGGGTACTGCTCTAGGGTTTAAATTGCATGAGATTAGATGATTGTAATATATTTTAATCCATAGTGGATACCATGCTTTGCTGGATGGTTCAAAATTTGCTATTTGTATAATTCGACTAGCGTTTAGTATGTTGTAGTATGTTTGGAATTCAGGTAGGCCTAGGCCCCCTTTTTGCTTGGGTAATGTTAATTTAGTGTATTTTATTCTTGTACTTTTTGGGTGCCAAATAAACTTTCCTAGTAGTGTTTCAAGTTTGTAGAAGTTGTTTTTTGGTATATTTTAAGGCAAATCCTGTTCTTCTAGCAACTTTCTATGGTTATAAGAGCAATATTTAAAATCTGTCCCTATTTGTCCCCCCATTCTATTAGGCTTTGTCCAGATTTTTTGCACTACTAAGAGGTTGAGAGGTATGATGTGTGTGCGTGTGCGAGAGAGAGAAAGCGAAGAGTGAGCGCTGGAGGCAGCAGCAATGAGGTTTGTGTACCTTTCGCCCATACTACACACACACACACACACACGCACACACACACACACACACACACACACACACAGTCTCTTGCATTCATGCACGCATTCACTCACACACATCGTTCTCGCTCTTTTCTGATCTCACACAGTCACTCCCTCAGTCATACCTGCATTCGCTGACACATCACTCTTACTCTCTCCCGATCAAACACACACTCATTCACACCTGCATTTATTCACACATCGCTCTGTCACACCCACATGCCACACACCCACTTACACATTCATTCATACACTGCTCTCACTCTCCCGATCTCACACATACACACGCACAGTCACTTCCTCATTCATACCTGCATTCATTCACACATCGCTCTCAATATTATGATTGACACACACATTTTTTTTGCTTTCATGCATGCATTCACTCACACACACACACACAGACACAAACACTCATACAGGCATTCATTTACCTGACGGCCTGGTACCAAGTCCTCCACGGCCTGGTGGTTGGGGACTGCTGCTCTAGAAAAAAAGCTGTAAACATAGCTCCAGCTCCAGGTGAATAACCTTTAGTTTGTGTAGAGTCTTGTCTTTCAAAGAATATGCAAAGAAAATATAATATGACAACGACTTGGATAAAGTTAATTTAGACAAAGGACAGCTTAGCCTGCATTTTGAAAAGCAGACTATCAACTGACTGGATGTCCTGAAAGACTTGGCACTGTCAAGATAAAAATCTTAGCTGTCTACACACATCCAAATAATGCAAAGGGTATTCACCTTTGTTGGAAAATTTGGGAAAAAACACGAAGATAAATGGAACTGTTAAGGTTATTTTCGGAAGCTACTTCAGTTAAAAAGGAAGGGTTCATACAAAGAGAAACCCTATCCTTATGCAACACCAAGTGGGAGGGAGGTCAAATGCTTGTAATTCTGAAACCCTTTTGGTTGAGGTAATCGCCATCAAAAACAAAGTTTTCCAAGACAATAGCATCAAATCAGAGGAGAGTGAAGGTTCAAAAGGACCACCAGGTAGAACCTGAAGAACACACAGCAGATCCCAGGGAGGGACCTAATCCCCTACTGGAGGATGGAGAAGAAAAGTACTTTTGAGAAAAGCCAAGGACATACTACTTCTACAGATATGAAAGTTAGAAATGGCACTAACTGTACCTTGAGAGTAAAAAAGTTAAAGCTTGAGCCGAACAACTCAGCCAGAAAATCCAAGACTGGCTCCAGTGGAGCAGAGAAGGGTTCAAAGTTCCTGAGCCTTCATCCAAAAAAAAGATCTCTTTCAAGATGACAATATATGAACCACCACCTACAAAAGCCTGGGATTCCAGGACATCAAATGAACTGCAGAAACCATGCAGTCAACTTGAAAAAGACTGAAGACTTGAGAGATCAAGCTCGACTGGATGACAGATGAGATCCACAATGGGATCAGACACCCAAGGGAGGGTGCTTGAGAACAGCACACACAGAGCTGGAGAGCAGCTGATGCAGATGAAGGGGGGGGGGCGTATTTTTAGGACAGATTATATGCCATTCAAGTATTTAAATGAAGTGTATCTGACTAACTAAATCCCTTTGAAGAAGTACCTGACTGAGCAGGGATGAAAGCTTGTGCATATAACCTGGATTTGTATGTGGAATAAATCTTTGTGCTTGCAATCTACTTGGTGGCATCATTTAATTGTTTCATCTGCATCAGCTGCACTCCAGCTTCGTGTGTGCTGTTTTTTACTTATTAGTTTATAATTTTGTGTTTTTTTCTACTTCAGAACAGGCCAAAAGAAGGGAAACCTCACCTGGTGAGGAGATGAGGATCACGGAGTCTCTGAATGGGCTGCTTTCTGAAGAAACTTCACTATCAGTGGAACTGGGGAGCATAAAGGAGACCTGGGGGCCTAGCCAACATCAGAGCATCCTAGGTACCTGTCCCAGTGGGGAACAATGCCATGATAGCTACTGCACTTGGTATTGGACAGGGACACAAACAGGTCACAACATGGAATGCCCCAGCAACAAAAAAAGCTGAGCTGCCACCACTGGATTTGCATTTATAAGATGCTTCTGCTGAGGCTGTCAGTCAAAATGGTGGACTTCCCCAGAATATGCGTTGTCACCAGGAACTGCTGAGATGAGATTGCCTACTGCCAAACCCTCATGGCCTTCTGACAAAGACGGTAAGAACTTGTTCCTCCCATTTGTTGAGATCTCAGACAACTGACATGTCAGTCTATACCACAATCACACTCTCTGGAGAGGTTGTCCTGAAAAGCCTGTAACACGAGCAGGACCGAACATCTCCAAAACACTGATGTGAATGTCAGCCTCTGTGGAAGACCAGGACAAAATGAACAGTCTTCAAAATGCTTCTCCCACCCAAGAAGGAAGGCATCCATGGTGACCGTGGCCAAAGAAAAATAATTACAAACGTCTCCCTTGTACTACTAATGAAAAATATAACCACCAGTGAATCTGGTAGTGACACTCATCGTCTGTACAGGGAAAGCCAAGAGATGCATTAGAAGGGACCACTGAATGGCCATAGTCCATTGCAGGATCCTCATGTGATATCTGTCTAGAGGGACCAGTCCTACTGGCATTGCTATAAGACCCAAAAGCTTTAGAAGTGCATTGGTCAGAGGTTTTGGAATTGCAAGAACTGCCATGCCTTGAACTTGAAGACTGAGAACTCTGGAGCTTGGGCACCTGGCAATTTAATGGACCATGTCCAGACAACACCCTATGGATTCAGACTTATACAGACTGACGGCTCAGTTTGGGATAGCAGACTGTGATGCACAAGTTGCGGCATAACTGGGGCAAGGAATCCCAGGCTGAGATCAATGATGCCTTTGTGGGGGTGGTGAGAAGCCAAATGTCCAGGTATGGGAAGACCAGAAATCTCTGCAGCTGGAGCCAGGCTATGACCACTGCTATGTACTTGGTGTGCACTTGAGTGGCTGTGGTGAGACCAAACAAAAGGGTCCTGAACTGATCATGATCTGCTCCCAGCCAGAAGTAAAAGAACCTCCAAGAATTCCAATCTATCTTGAAGTGATAGTAGCTGTCCTTGACATCTACTGAGCATATCCAATCATCCTTCCTCAGGATAGGTAATATTGACTGCACTGTGGCCATCTGGAACTTGGTCTTTTTCACAAACTGGTTTAGCTTGCTTAGATCCAAGATTGGTCTGAGGTCTTTTGTTTCCTTTGGTACTAAATAGAATCTGGAACAGACCCCAGATCCTATCTGGTCTGGTGGGATCTCCTGAATGACTATTTGTGAGAAGCTTTTGGATCTCTGCCAATGTGCAAAATTTCTGATGGGGTGGAACATCTTGGGAGAGGTTTTGGGAAACATTTTGGAACTTCTATAAAGGGAATGACATAACCTCTGGATATGACTATACCCACTCATCTGAGGCGATGGCGTCACAAGATTTGGGGTATGTCAGATGACTCCTGACAGCCTCCAGAGGCAGGCAGTCCTCTCAGGATCACTGAAAGGTCCCACCAGAAAAAAGCCCTGCGGAAGCCCTGATTCTGCGGATCACCTCTGCCGCATGAATGACATACATTATGATCCCCTCCCCGCCCTCAAGAGGACCCCTCTGGAGGAGTGCCCTGGAAAGAGAACAGACTTCCTGAAGAGTAACTTACCCACTTTCTGATTCCTGTAGAAGGATCGCTCGGGGGTGGAAAACTGAACTCTGATGGCAGGCAGTTTCTTTCTCTGTTTGCTCCTTGTCAACATGTCCTTAACCTTGCGTCAAAACAAACAGGACCTGTCAAAAGGGGCATTAAGAACACGATGAAGCAGTCCATAAACTTGAACAACCACATCCAGGCATAGTGCCTCATCCCAATCCAGTAATCTGACACTCCACACTCCATCAGCCACATTAGAAACGAGTCTCATAAAAACATCGGTGATTGAAGACAAACTGGACAAAAAATCATCTCCAGCTTCTTCTAGTATTCAGGGACTGCTGCATATTGAGGGTGCTTGACATTTCAGAGGTAAGGTCTCAAAGCTTTATCAAGTGTGATAAGTGGTTAACAGCCCTCAAAGCAAAAGTGGATGAGGCATAGGATCCCTTCCCTAATCGAACTAATGCCAGAGACTCCATGTTTGAGGGGGTGGATTGAGGACATCGCTTTGGAAATCTTCTTTTAGGGGGCTGATGCCACCATCAACAGCCGGGACCTTGCTGCAATTAAGTCTCTCTTGGGAGGGTGGACGGCGAAAGAACTTTCTATTCGTTCTACTGTTTCATGTTCCTTCTATGGCCTTCGGGATATCTGATCTATGATATGAGGGCATCCAGAGGGGGAACAATACAGAGCATGGGAAAAAAAAAAAAAAAACTCACTCCTCTGGAGAGGGGGCTACAGTGGTCCACCCCCCCCCCCCCACCACACTGGCAAAGCAGCTCCAACAAACTGCCAGAACAGAAGTTATCAAGTGGGGACTTGGGGGATCTCTGGCCTTCCTCGAGGTCAGTATACTTGGTGAGGGATTTCTCTGGGGAATCCAAGTGTTTCCTTTTGCACTCTCTCTTCCCCAAACTCTCCTGCTTTGATGAAACTGGAGAAGATGGGGAAGAGTCTGGCAGCCCCCTCCATGGGGGTGGCCTGAAGACTGGTTGAAGCAGGCTGATGACTGGCTAGAGGAACAGATGAAAACTGGGAGGGGGTGTCAGTTACAGGCATCTGTACCCTTCACTTGTGAAGAGAACATCCTCTCACAACAACATCAAAGGCCAAGGTGGAGGCTGGCCTATCGGGTCTGAGGCTTTTGGAATCCAAAGGTACCAAAGACAACCCAGAATCCAAGAGAGCAGTGCCTAGACCAGACTGAGATCAGAGCAGAGCTGTCTAAAGCTGAAGCAATGAGAGGGAGTGATGATCTCAAAGCAGAAACTGTCAACCCTGATCCAGACACCCCAGCCTAGACACGACTTTGAGGTGCCAATGGCCCAGAACAGGTTGCGTTTGAGGTTACCAAGTAACGGGATGAAGCTGAAGGCTGCCAGACTGTCAGACCTGATCAGGAGGGTGGAAGCTCTGCTGGCCCCAAAGACGTCAGACCCGAAGTGGCTGATGGAGGAAAACTGAAAATTGGAGCCAAGGATCCTGGTTTCTGAACCAGACCCGAGGAAATAACCCCCAGTTGCATCTGTGCCAGCACAAAGGACCTCATCAGCTGCTCAAGATCAAAATGTTTGATGCTGCTCATTGACAGACAACTGGACAGACGAGGCCACAGAGGATGGCTTAAAGCGTCTATGGTAAGATGACTCCACATGTTGGATTAGAGTCTGGGAGGCTATGAACTGTGGTGGAGACGGGGAGGACTCTGGCAACTGAAATGGAAGAGTACAAGGGGAAAAGGGGGAAGCTACCCTAACTGAAAGTGCCCATTTTACCAAGAAGGGGCTTAGAATGCACAGAGCCGGAGAAGTCATTTTTGTATTTTTCAGCAGCGAAGGCAATCTGCTCCAATGTTGCCAGGGGAGTAGAGAGTTGAGGGACTTTTGTACATGGAGAACCAAAGGGAGCAGTCCCAGAGGTAGAAACAAAAGAAGGCCTCTTGCACTCCCTCTTAGAATGCCTAGAGTCCTGCAGTCAAGGATTCTTGTCCAAAGTCTTGGGATCTAGGAAGAAGTCCTGGAAGCAGAAAAGGAAGTGGAAGAACTGGAAGGCAAAAGCTCCTTTTACACAAGCTTGGCCTTGCACTCTTTGGTGCAACAGCCAAAGCTCTCACACATGGAACAACCAAAGTCCAAGTGCTCCGGACCCAGACAGTACACACATTTAAGGTTTGCATCCTGGGATGGCAATTTGTATTCACAGGAGCTGCACTTTTTAAAGTGCTTATCCATCATTCACACACACACACACACACACACACACACACACACACACACACACACACACACACACACACAAGCACAGAGACAGACAGGCACGCACAAAGACACCCCAGCAGTACAACAGTAAAAGTAAAGGTGAAAGTGCAGGAAGGGAAAAAGAGACAGAACAAGACTAATCTAACTACCCTAGCAAACTACTTCAAAACTATTTACAACTAACAGAAAAAGGCTAATAACTAATTTAACTGGTAAGGGTTAAGAAATATCTTACCAATCTTTGATAAACTGGAATAATGAAATGGAGCCAAAAGACCAAGCTGCCGACCGAACGTCAGCAAACAAGATCTGGGGAGTTGAAGGAAGAGTGGTGAGTTACGGGTAACAGGCTGAACTAAGATAGTTTAACAGCTTTTGAATTGGTTGGTGTCTGATCTGAGTCTGATCCGAAGTCCCACAGGTTGAACCTAGATGGACAACACTGGATCATCAAGCTCTTTTAAGCGGATCTTCTTAAAGATGTACATGAGAGGGCATCTTGTGGTCTATGTGATTATTTGCTTAGTATCACATTTACGTGATGTTATGCACAAGTGCAACACAGAGTACAACTATCACAGCATGATGGCTTACTGTTGCAACAAGACGGAAGAGTAGACACCTCATTACAATGAGCTGAAGTGCTACAATGAACTAAAATGGCACTGAGATGACCTAAATGTCAGTATAGTAACTTTACAAAGCTTGTGTCACAGAGCCAGTTCCACTTTGTCCATCAAACCATCTCAAGAGACAGGCATTAATACAGACACCCTTATCACAAAGTCCTAACATTAGTCTTGTGCTAGTGACAGCACTGACATACAGAATAAGGCTTCAGAATACAAAACAGCACAGACATAAAACTTCTACAAAAAGTATTGATTAAAAGAAACAATCACCAACAACTGCAGAAGAAAGAAGGGTATGTAGTTTTAGTGACCAATGTCCTCAAAGATCTACTATTACGATGAATACCTCACACAGCTGTACTGCATTACCATGGGGAGGATCAATGTAACAGTATATCATAACACCTGCATAAAATCTCAGACAATATAAAAAGGGAGTTACCTATGGAAGGTGGACAGTTAGAGGAGTCCCTACAGTACAGCCATGAGAAAAAGAGCCATACTCCTACTCAACTGTGCAGGGTGATGAAACACAAACCCTGATGATCTAAGATCAGCTAACATGGACAATGGAGGTACCAAAAAGGGATTTTGAGAGTGAGGTTGAAGCTATCCTAGACATTCTGGATGACGACAGCAATCTGGCCTACTGCAATCATGGCACTTGCTGGAAAGACAGGTGTACAATATGCCATGTTGAGACCAGTGATGTGTGCTTTGCTCTGTTATGTGTTATTTGCCTGCTAGCTTTACTCACAAGTGTGCAGGAGCACAAATTCACAAGGAAATGCATATTCGGCTCTTGTGTCATTGAGTGCACACATTAGCCAGGTGTAGCATTAGGGCTAGAAAAAATGAAACTTCATTGCCTCCAAGATGACATCTATGCAGCGACTGGGAATTAACAGAAACACTGCCACAACTTTTGGTGGTAAGCAAGCATGGAGCAAAAAAAAAAAAAAAAAAACGTTCTCTTTAGGCTTTCACAAAACATTACAAGCTTGAACAGTCTGTACAACTGCTTCTAAAAGGCCTAGAGGAAATATTTGTAAAAGTTCCCTTCAGTTTCATCATGTGACTGTCACAAAGCTTCGGCTAGATGGGACAAACTGGCCAAAGTTTCAAATCCAGTTACACAAAAGTTGAGCAAAGAGTAAAATTAATGGAAAAGGAGTTATTACTGCATGAACAGAAATTGTACTGGCTGCAATTGCCTATGGGAAAAACAGCGATTGTGACGTTAAACATTCAGGAATTAAACTTGACAAGTTTCACAGTTGTGCATTTTAAACTGAACAAACAGTAGTAACAGTTTCTAAATTATGCCAGAGATGTAGCTTCCTCTCTGGTAAAGTATGCGCCAACATGACTCTGAAGAAGGCTGTTTACAGCAGACATGATACAATGGGCAAGTCACTTTGATAGTTTGCTCTGAAACAAAGGTTTCTCCACCAAGTTAACGGACTTTTTTTTTTTTTTGTGTAGAACACTGGCAGTTCAATAGAATGGCTTAAAAACATAACTGGTAGACTTCCAGCATGGCTGTACACTGAGCAACAACTTAATTTCAGCTATCTCAGTGTGAAATCCCCCCAGAAATACTGGCTATTTTAACTTAGCGAATATCTAAACGCGCTGTGCTTTTGTCTGCATATGTTAAAGCCTTTTAATTTATTTAGCATAGCGAGATTAAAAAGCCTTTACCAAAGAAAAAAAATCTCCGGAGAAAGCAAGATTTATGTCCTTTTATTTAGAAATTGTTATGGCGAGACAGTTTAGCATAAAGATCGAGGAGATGTAAAGCATTAACGGATGTGTGTAAAGATGTCCAAAATTATTATGTTATATTAAACTCATTTAAAAAAAAAGAAATCCTGAGATGCTTCTTAGGTCTGATTGCTTTTGCTTTCGAGTTTAATACGCAGCGCGTTCAAAATAATATCAGAACGAAGACATGCCGGACATCTTCGCCGAAGTTAAACCTTAATGATATTATATTATGCCAAAATTTTAAGAAAGGAATAGTTTAATGTAATGTAATAAAAATATGGTTAATTGGGTATACGTAATGGTATTTAATGTAGGTTTTGTTTGGTTTGTCCCTCTGGCTTAAGGCTCGCCGACCAAACCCAACACCGTGTTAGGAAATTACACACCCAGGGCAGTTGTTATTGCTATAATTCTGCCAGCTTTAGTAGTAATATTCAGTTACTGGCTAATAATACACTTTGCCTGGATGACCGCAAAGAAGCAGAGAACCTGAAAGAAAATCAACTACAAAAGGCGAAGAGAAAACAGAGACTGGGAGGAATTCTGCAAATGTTCAGAAAATAGTACTTCAAGCTCCAGCTTTATTACAAGACATGGCTTAAATCAATTGTACTCAAAGCTGATTAAAATAAATGAAACACTGAAGGAGTATATCAACTGAAATAAAAGACAAGAAAAATGGAAGAAACTATTCAAATGAACTAATAAAACTGCAAAAATCAGAGGGTGAAATGAAGAAAAAGCCAAGTATAAGACTTCTCAATAAGAACAGTTTCAAAAAGTGATAGAGTTACAAGACAAAGCATGTAGAGAAGGAAAAGTTATGTATTTAGCATAACGTTCCATCTGTGCTATTCATTTTCATTCTTCAACTGTTGGGTTTGGATCAGATCCGACTCGGCCATTGCTAAAGCTCATGGCTACCAAAAAGCTCCTCCCCTATCCATAATGCACCATCCCCAAACACACCTCAGAGCTTGTTTGCTGTTTTACTTAAAAGAAACGTACAATAAAAATACTAACCATATCTGGAGCTCATCATGAACAGTGGTGTCCTTACAGCCTCTTGTTCTTCCAGAAATATATTGTGAAAAAGATGGAGCGTAGGAAGTTGAGGAAGAATGAAAATGTACACCACAGATGGAAAGTTATGGTAAAGGTCAATACACAACTTTATTTGATGTCAATTTTCATTCTACCCTCAACTGTTGGGACAGCGTCCCCTGCTACCTAAATTCCTGGGTGTACGCTAAGGAAGGATATTCCTGAGCACAGTTGAGCCAAAGGCTGCTCCTCTCCTTGAGACCAGATCTAGCTTTTAATGAGTGATAAAGGTAAGAGGATTGGCCCAGGTTGCAGACGCACATATTTTATCCATGGAAACTCTAGATAGAAACACTGAAGTTGTCATGGACCAGGCTGAGTGAGCTCTTAAAGGTTTTTGGTAAGGTTAGACCAAACTTGTTGTAGATAAATCATATGCAATCAGTCAGCAATCTGCCTAAAGTTACCTTTGCAGATTCTAAATTAGACAAGCCAGTTGCAAAGGACACAAATAATTGATCGGTCTTCCTAATTTCTTTTGTTCTATGAAAGCAAAAACATAATAGCCTGTGAACATCTAATAAATGCAACATATATTCACCTTTGTTTGCAAATTTAGAAAAGAAAATTGGAAATTAATGGACTGATTGATGTTGGATTTTGACACCACCTTAGGCAGGAAAGAAGCACTGGCATGTAATGTTACTTCAGCCTTATGAAAGATCAAGCAGGGAGATTTAGAGAACAACGCCTGAAGTTCTGAAATAATTCTAGCAGAGGTAATGGTCACTAGAAAGGTAGTTTCCAAGGTCAGGAAAGTACTGTTTTGTACCTACCATAAATGTAGATGTTAGAGTGCTAATACAGCTTCAGTCATAACAGATGGGTTCTCCTGCCGTCAGGCGGGTCCTCGGTCAGCCGAATTCCAAAGTCTAGGTCCGGCGTCGGTTGTCGTCACTTCTTCCCTGACGTCAGTGCGCCAGGGGTATAAAAGAACCAGCCAACGCCATTTTCTTCAGTTTTTCTTGTCCCAGATGTCAGGTGCCCCCAGAAGGAAGGCAATGCAATATAATCAAAATACAGTAGTTGCAAGCAAATACACCATAAAAGAATACCCCAATTAGGTTGTATGAGGAGGTGTTAGCCAATAGGCCTGTCCCAAGAGGAGAAGGAGGGAGGGAAACCTGGACTGCAGCTGTATTAGCACTCGAACATCTACATTTATGGTAGGTACAAAACTGTACTATGTTCATCGTGCATACAGCTGCAGTCATAACAGATGGGTAGAATCCCAAAGCTAAGAAAGGGGTGGTAGGCACTGGGTGGAACTAGGAGGAGCCAGAATGCCCTGCAAGACTGCAGTGGCAAAGCCTGCTCTAGTTTTGGAGTATAATGGTAGGTGGTAGTGCTTGGAGAAGGTATGCACAGAACTCCAAGTGGCTGCTTCCAAAATATCTTTGGTAGGAACTCCTCTGAGGAAAGCTGCAGAGGTAGCTGTGGCCCTTGTGGAGTGAGATCTGATGCCTGCAGGTACAGTTTTACCATGAAAAGAGTAACAAAAGCGTATGCAGTGGGCTATCCATTTTGAGATTGTCTGTTTGGAAATTGGCTTCCCTTGAGCTCCTATAGCATAGGACACAAAGAGCTGTTCTGATTTTCTGAAAGGCTTTGTTCTGTCCAAATAATAACGCAGCTGTCTGTGGATGTCCAAGGAATGTAGCAGTCTCTCCCCTTTGTTTTGAGGATTAGGGTAGAAGGTAGGTAAGTATATAGCCTGATTCAAAGCTACCCTGGATACCACCTTTGGCATAAAGGACGGGTTGGTTCGTAAGGAAACTCTGTCCTGATGGAAGATGATAAAAGGCTGCACAGCCATGAGGGCTTGTAGTTCCGATACCCTACGAGCTGAGGTGATAGCCAGAAGGAAAGCTGTTTTCCAAGACAAACATTGCAAATCTGTTGAGGCAGCTGGCTCAAAAGGAGGCAAGGTCAGCTTTTCTAGAATGAAACTGAGATCCCAAGCAGGTATTGGTTGTTTCCTTGGGGGTTTTGTATTCTTAGCCCTTCTGAGGAACTGTCTTAAGAGGGGGTGAGAGAATAAAGGTGGATCAGTGTTGTATTCTACAGAAATCGCTGAGGCATGGATTTTGATGGAGGAGAATGAAAGTCCACTGCTTAGCAGCTCAGCTAGATACTGTAATATTTGAGGTAAATTCAGTTTTCCAGGATTCTGGCCCTTTTTCTCATTCCAGGCACAAAACAGTTTCAATTTTGCGGAGTAAGCTTTTCTAGTAGACGGCCTTCTGGCCTCCAAAATGACATCCTGTACCTCCTTGGAGAGTAGGGTCTGTTGTGATGTTAAGGAATCTTCCATGTGGCCAGATTGAGTGTTTTCAGCTGACTGTGAAGAGTTTTGAAGCTGTGCTGAGTCAGAAGAAGAGGCATTAGAGGTAGGGTCCATGGAGGGGAATGCGTAAGGCTCCTCAGGAGTGGGTACCAGTGCTGTCTTGGCCAGTCTGGAGCAATGAGAATCATCTTTCGTCTGTCTGCTCTGGTTTTAATAGAACTTTGGGCAGCAGAGGAAGAGGTGGAAAGGCATAAACTGTCATTGTTGTCCAACTGAAAGAGAGCGTCCACTCTCCAGGCCTGTGGATGAAAAGTCCTTGAGCAGAATTTTGTCAATTGGTGATTTTTGTGGGAGGCAAAGAGATCTATGTCTGGCCTTCCCCATGCTTGAATTATCTCTGTAAAAACTTGAGGATGCAACTTCCATTCGTGTGGATCTGTCATATTTCTGCTTAGGTTGTCTGCCAGCGTGTTTTCTTTGCCTGGCAAGTACTGTGCTTGAAGTTAGATTTGTAATTCCAGAGCCATGTTCCAAAGTGACATGGCCAGCCTGCATAGGGGGTATGAATGGGTTCCTCCCTGTTTGTTTATGTACCACATTACTGTGGTGTTGTCTGTCCTTATCAATAGCTGACCTGGATGCAGAAGGTCTTTGAAAGCTATAATAGCATTTATTACTGCTAGCATTTCTTTTTGATTGATGTGAAGGTGCTTTTCTTTTTGGGACCATTTGCCCTGAATGCACCGATCTGTCATGTGCGCCCCCCAGGTGTAGTCAGAGGCGTCTGTTGTGATGACTTGATTTGCTTGAGGCTTGCAGAATGGGAGACCTGTGTTTGTTTGGCATGCTTGAGCCCACCACAGAAATTCCTTTTGAAGACATGGAATTAGTGGTATTATTGTTTCCAAACTGTGGCTGTGTTGAGACCATAGGTTTTTCAGGTACCATTGAAGTTTCCTCATATGCAGCTTTGCACATGGGATTAGTAGGATGCAAGATGCCATGAATCCCAGAGCCTGCAGGATTTTCCTTGCAGTCAGCCTGGTGAAATTTGCTAGTGTTCTGAAGTATTGAGTTAGTTGCCCTGCTTCTCTGGCGTGAGGTAGGCCATCTGGGTGTTTGTGTCCAAGTTGGCACCCAGGAAAATTATTTTCTGAGAGGGTAGTAGCCTTGATTTCTTTTTGTTGACTGTGTATCCCAGAGAATTCAACAACATTATTACAAAAGCCAGATGTTTCAGAAGTATGTGCTTGCTGTCCGCTTGGATCAGGCAGTCATCCAAATATGGGTATGTTTGTATCCCTTGAAGTCTGCAGTAGGCAATTACTGATGCCAGGCATTTCGTGAATACTCTGGGCGCAGTAGATAAGCCAAAGGGCAATGCAGAGAATTGACAATGGGTTGAACCTGCAAGAAGTCTGAGGTATCTTCTGCAATTTTGTCTGATTGGGACATGCAGGTATGCCTCCTTGAGGTCCAATGTTACCAGCCAAGACTCCTTGCCCAGCATGGGAAGAAGCTGCTGTAATGAGAGCATCTTGAATTTTGGTACGAGTAAAAATGTGTTTAGGATGGATAGGTCCAAAATAGGTCTCCAATCTTTTCCCTTCCTTGGTACCAGGAATAGTCTGGAATAAAATACTTGACCTTGTTCGTGAGTAGGTACCTCTTGAATAGCTTTCATGTCCATGAGATCCGAAATTTGTCTTTGTGCCTCTGCCCTTTGATTGTGTGGCAGGTTTGGCATGCCTCTCATTTTTAGAAGGGTGTGAAAATGGAATCTGTAGCCTCTGTTTATAATGTCCAGGATCCATTTGTCTTTTGTGACAATATGCCAATTTTTTGAAAATAATGCCAGTTTTCCGCCTAAGGTGGCTGCCATTTGAGCCTTGCTTGGCATGCAAAGGGGAAAGTCACTGGGCTTGCTTTCTGAATGGCTGCGAACTATCCTCACCACCTCTTTGTGTAGGAGCTTGCCATTGTCTGCCTCTAAACGATCCTTGAGATTGCCCTCTGCCCCTCGGGTGCCTGTATCTACCTCTTTGGGGTCTGTCCGTGGCTGGAAAGGACCAATTTTTGGAAGGCCAATTTCTACTGAAACGTGGAGGTTGTACCTGTAGAAAATCTTTCACTGTTTGCATTGATTTAGCCTTTTCCTCCATTTTCTTTAATACCTCCTCAGCTTTAACACCAAATAATACATACTTTTGTAAAGGGGCATCTAGTAATTTAGCTTTGACATGATCTGGTAAGGTTTGCTCCTTGAGCCAGGCATGTCTACGTATGACTGATCCTGTAACAGCAGCTCTACATGAGGCCTCTAGAGCATCAAAACCACATTGCAAGGTAGGTTTACCCACTTGTTCTGCACTATGCATCAAATCCTGCAACTCCTTCAAGTCTGGTTGTTCAGGTTGTGACATTTTACTTCTCAACTGTGATAACAGAAACTGTTGGTACTTTAGCATATGGAACTGGCAGTTTAATGCCCTCATGGTTAAGGTGGCTGAGGTGTATACCTTTTTTCCCCACCTTTCTAAGGATCTGGAATCTCTCTCGGAAGGTAATGGGTTTTTAGCAGTGGAGGCCTTAATTCCCTTGGGGCCCTGTGAGATAGTTTCTGGGTCAGCCACATGGCTTTTGTATAAAAATTGGTGCGAGTCAGGAACCCGGTAGTACCTGTCAGGCTTGACTGGGGCTGGAGGTAAAGAATCCGGGTTAAGGCAGGCCTCAGAGTACACATCATCTAGTATGTCTAAGACAGGAGGTATAGCCAGAGGCCTGTGCTGGGGTAGCAAGAGAAAATCCCTAAGCCTTTTCTTGGAATCTGAGTACTCTTGGTCTTCCCAGTGAAAGTGTTCCCTTAAGGTATGCAAGGTTTCCCCAAAGGAGTAATCCTCTGGGGGGGAGACAGAGGGAATGGACTCCTCAGCATCAGAATCTTCAAAAGGGGAGTAGGAATGTTCCTGTTCATCCGAGTGATCTGAAATAATGGAGGCCTGGTCAGAGGAGGGGGATTCTTCCTCCACTCTAGGCCTTTTGTCCAGGGGGGGGGGTTGAGAATCCCTGATAAGAGTAATCAAATCCTCAGCCATTTTAAGCATCTGTTTTTTAGGCATGGGGCCTGGAGAAGGGCCCTGTGGAGCTTGTCTCTTAGAATGCATGGCTGCTTTAGACTTAGTGAAAGCCTTGATAGAAAAAGAAGAGGAAGGTCTGAAGACACCTTGAGAGGAGGCAGACCTGTCTACATTTTGAGATTCACCACCAAGAGTGACTTCGGTATCAGTAGTCGGGGTGTGGGCCGAGGAGCCAGCGACCTCGGGCACAGAAGACACCGCCAATGAAGTGTCGTCGGTAGGCAGGGGCTGCGTAGGCGCCTTGCTGAGAACCGGACCACCTGTAGTCGGCTTTGGCGTGGTGTCGGTAGAGGCCGCGGAACCTAGTGTGTCGGTCCTTGTCTTTGCGTTTTTTAGACAAAACTGGAGTCTGAGTATCCGACGACATAATATAGTTAAATTTTTTTCCAAAATAGTGCTGGGCGAACTCCGCCCGACACTTAATGGTGCGTTGTTGAATGTAGCACAAAAACGACAGAGATTTGCTTCCACAAGAAGCAATATTAACTTTACATGACATCGTCTGTTTGGGTCCGAGTCAAGAAAGCTTTCAAGACTTTCAAGAAATTTTTTTTTCAAGAAGACTTATTTTGCAAATTTCCGGCACTTGCCGAAACACTCGCGAACTGCTTCAAGCCTGGCTTGGCACCGAAAAGAAAAAGACTTCGGCTGGTTCTTATACACTGACATCAGGAAAGAAGCGAGCGGCGATTGACTAAGTGAAGGACCTAGACTTTGGCGCCGCCGAGGAACTTTGGCTTTGATGAGACGAGGAGAACCTATCTGTTATGATCTGCTATGATCTATCCTATGATCACCTGAGATCACATTTAGTTGCTCCTGAGATCAGAGAGAGTTGTAGAGCAGAGAGTACCAGTTGTAAGTATAATGGAGTATGATGAGATAGTAGACAGGGATATCAAGGTCTCAAGCTCCTCAAAAATGCAAAATCTTACAATCTTTAGACAAAAAAAAAAAAAACACATCCACATCACATCCACCAACATTACTGCTAAGGCTGCACTAAATGAAGGAGCTAGCTCCTTCCTTAATATACTGCTGCTGCCAAATTCATGCTTTGTACACAAACAGCTGAGAAAGGGGTCATGTGTTTTGCTGTGCCCTGCAAATGAACCTTTAAGTTTTCTAGAAAGCTTATGGGAAGATAAAAGTATATGACTGACAGGGAGCATTGGTTGTCAGCCTAGTAATAGAATAGTGCCTGTCGGGTGAGACAGGAGGTTTGGAATCGGACCCAGAATCCAAGGTAGGTGAAGATGAGAGTGAAAGGAGGTAGAAAGAAAGCCAGGGGAGTGAGAAGAGGTGTGAAATGAGGATGACTGTCAACCTGCGCTGGCTGCTGAAATTTTGTAATAAATAGTTGAATAATGGGCAAAAAAAGGAAAAGGGGGGGGGCCAGGACAATGGGGCAGCATCCCTTTGTTAATTTCCAGGGATTATAGCAAAAGTAGAGCTGCTGGATTTGTTGTTGCAGTTTGAAAAAAAAGATCACAAAGGATATAGCCAGGATATGGAAAATCACTTCTCTTCGCTAAACTTTTAAGTCCACTCATGAGGTAGAAGAATGGACAAATTCAAATGCTATAATTGCTGAGACGACTGACTGTGTGAAATGTGTGCTGAAAGAAAAGGGAAGAAAGAGAGATTCTATTGGCACACACAAGGTGAAGCTCGACACAAGGGTAGTTTGTTAATGTACAACTACTTTGATCTCTTTGTTTGTCTGGTCAAGAAGGTCCCCCGAAGGGGGAAGACTTGCAATGCTAATGCTAACATCACTGCTCTGCTCAAACATACATATGAGTGTCTTTTGGTTTGGGGAAAGAAGTGCCTTGGCCTTGTTTCAAAAAAATCTCCCCAAACCAATATGGGAAGGCCCATGGTCATACATTTTCTTCTTAGAGGAGGGAGGGAGAAAGAACCTTTAAAAAACTCGATCTGATCAAAGGTATTGCCTGCTTGCCTGATCATACTTATGCTATGCTACGCTGATGATAAAGAATCAGTTGAGTTGCTGTAGCCCTACTGAAGAATTCCCATACTCCTGTGGATTCCAAGGTTTGAGTCGGTTGTAACGGAGGCTTGTTATCTGGGGATAACCATATATTACAAGTCTGAAGTACCTGATCGCTTGCTGGCAGTAATGCAGTCGTCTAGGTATGGAAAAGCTCAAATCCCCTGCAGTCTCAGTGAGCGGCTACCAAAACCCTTGGGGCTGTGGTGAGGCCACAGAACAATGCTCTTAACTGGTAGTGACTGACATCCAGTCATCCTTGCTTAAAAAAGGCAAAATGGAATGAACCATGACCATCTGGGACTGTGTGTGTGTGTGTGTGTGTGTGTGTGTGTGTGTGTGTGTGTGTGTGTGTGTGTGTGTGTGTGTGTGTGTAAATTAGAGTCTGTTTAGTCTGGTGGGACCTCTTGGACGACTCTTTTCTAGCAGCGTTTGTATTTCTAGTGCTGCTGCTTTCCTCTGACTTGGCAGATTAGGAATTTTGCATACAGCTGGAGGTGGAAGGGAAAGGAGAAAAGGAAATTAAATAAACTCTGAAAATAATCCTCTGCCCCCACGTATCTTTTGTTACATCTAGCCAGGCTCCTGTAGGGTAGGTTGACTCCTGATTGTTGCCCCCAGAGGGGAAAAAAGGCCTCTCTTTTGAGGAGATCCAATAGGGTCCATCAGAGAAAGAATCTCTGGAACCTTCACTCTTCAGGCCTCCTCTTCTGCATGGATGGAGTCATCCATTTGAGTTCTGCCCTCTGCCACTAGGGAAACTATCTCCATGCGTGTCCTGGAAAGGATCCTTTGTTGATTCCTAGAAAAAGATCCTCGAGGGGTCGAAAAGAATATTCCCACTTCAGAGAGTTTTTTTCATCTTTTTCACACCTGGACTGCATGTCCTTCACTTTTGGGCCAAACAATGAACTGCTGTCAAAGGCTCAAAAATCACATAAGCGCATCCAGGCCCTAATGGAAATGCCTGAACCCGCTGCCCTTGAGGCACCTTCAGCTGCATGCAAGATAAGCCTCATGGATGAATCTGAAATAAATTTGAGGGTAGCCAACTGAGATGCCACAGAAGATTGACCCTCAGCAGCAATGGTCCCAAAAAGAGATTTTTGAAAGTTCCTTGATCAAATCCCTTTGTAGTCTGGTAAAGTGTACCAAACGGTTCAGCAAAGTAAGGGCAAAGGTCGCTGAAGCATACACCTGCTTCCCTAATTTGTCCATCACCCCTAGTCTCCCTGTTAAGGGGATGGACAGAAGAACTTTTCTCAGTAAATTCCTTCCTAGTGGTCACCGCCATGACCACAGCATCCACGGGCACCCACTTACTCCAGAATTGATTCCTGGTAGGTGGAGCCAGAATCTCATCTGGCCTGTTGGGGACTGGCTCACCTGAATCAGGTTCCTTCCACGCCTGCCTAGAGACCAAATCAATAAGCTAATCGGTGGGCAGAGTAACCTAGAGGGGGGTCGGTCAAAGGCTTCAAGAAAGAAAGGATTTTTCTCTGATGAATGAAGGGCTGAGGGCCAACCATCTCTCTGCTTAAGTATTTCAAGAATGTCTCCAAATGAGACATTTTCCAGAGGTGATCATGGGGACCCTTCATCAAAATCAGTACCCTCTGTGACAGACTCTTGCGGAGAGTCCAAGTGCCTCCTCTTGCACTTCCTCTTCCTACAGACTTCCTTGGTAGGATGTTCTGGTGAAGTATTGGAAGAGATCATAAAACCTTGCTGGGTGGTCTGGTGGCCTTGAGCTGCCTATCTCTGTGACACAGAATGATGTGGCTCTAAGCAGAGACATCTGGGAACTAGATAGGAGATCCGAGGGGCTTGGATCCATCCATCCTCTCTGAGCAGAAAACACTGTCTTCACTACCTCTAAGGCAGATTGCTCCAGGGAGAAGGAAGATAATGGATCCAAGAAAGCAGACTTCTAGACTGTTGCTTCCCTCTCCCCAAAGAGCAATCTCTCCAAGGCTGAAGTAGGAGCTGAGCTGTCCAATGCCAAGGCTCAAGAGGGGCAGAGACTGCTCTGAAAACCTCAGAGTCAACTCCAATGCCTCAAACCCACAAAGGCAGCTTCGGATCCATAGATGATGGAGCCAGTACACCCAGAGAAAGCTTCAGATCTCAAGATAAAAGTATCTTTGGATCCAAGCCAGATGGACCCAAAATATTTAGATCCAGGGACTCAAACAGTGGTCGGATCAGAGAAGGAGCAGCTAAAGGTGGTGTGATAGATGGATGAGCTTCCTGACCAGAAGAGGTAGGAGTCAGAAGAACACTCATCTGTATCTGCACCAAGAGGAATCTCCTCATCATTCTCTTCACATCTTCTTCAATCAAACTCCTGGAAGGACAAGATGAGGCCAGGGATGGTGACCTGAAATGGAGTCTCTCCAAAAAAAGGAGATGGAACCCCGGAAGGAAATGGGTCCAATGATGGGGGGCATCTTATCCTAGGTAGGATCTTTAGATCCAAAGAGCTTGGATCGGTACATTTTTTGGTCAGATCTGAAGGAGAGTGGATCAGAACTGGCATCAGATTCAGCTTTGGCTTTTTTTCTAGGTGGCTCCAAAGATGGAGCTGACGAAATAGAAGGTCTCTGACGGTTAGTCAAAAACTCCTTACATTTAGTCTTGGGAGATTGAACTCCAGAAATAGCTTCACCAAAGGATGAAGGAAGCAACCCCTTTAATATCAATTTTTTTCTGTTTGTCACACTCTAGGGTTGAAGTTTATGCATACTGAACAACCCGCTTGGAGATGAAGGGGCCACACAATAAATACATAAAGCATGGGCATCTTAAAGGGGCAATTTGTGCCCACACATTTGACTTTTTAAAACCAGAAGGCCCTTTTATCAGACATACTGATAAACAGGAAATTATTTATTTATTTTTTTACAGAAAGGCAGAGAATAAAAAAAATAGCAGGAAACAAAAGATAAGAATTACCACTAAAAAAAAACACATCATTAGATTTAATGAACCATTTTAGCTTTTGACAGTGACACACAAAAGATTCCTCAAAATAACTGACACAATTCAATTATATAAAACAGCCTTGGAACAACTTTATAAACTGTTATATATATATATATATATATATATATATATATATATATATATATATATATATAATATTTTATTTATATAAAATTTTTTATTATAATTATATAATGTTGGCTTTTTCATGTAACATAGGTGCCAGGGAAACATATGGGTCTTTTTTCTTTAAAATATTTTTCCAGTCCCCTCCTCTGGGGTTAATATGTACTATTTCTAAAATTCCAAATATGAATTTATCAAAATTACCGCAACACAAGGAATGTCTATATAAATAGTACATATTAACCCCAGAGGAGGGGATTGGAAAAATATTTTAAAGAAAAAAAGAGAGCCAGTAGCAACTTAGACTGGCAGCTATGTCTACGCCAGGTCTTAACGATTGTTTCCCTGGCACCTATGTTACATGAAAAAGCCAACATTATATAATAAAAAATTTTACATATATATATATATATATATATATATATATATATATATATATATATATATATATATATATATATATATATATATAAAGAAACAGTTTATAAAGTTGTTCCAAGGCTGTTTTATATAATTGAATTGTGTCATTTTAAAGGAATTTTTTGTGCGTCACTGTCATTTTAAATTGATTAATTGTGATGTCATAGGACTTTCAGTATTTAAATGAAAATTGAACAATGTTCTGGTTTTATTTCTGATGAAGTCTCTTAGGAGATGAAAGCGCTAAAATGGTTCATTAAACTCAGTAGTTTATACAGTATTGCACTCCGTTCTTGTCCATATCAGTTTCCGTTTTTTTTTTTGGTTTTGGTTATAGTCTTTTATTTTACATTTGTTATATCAAAGTTCTTAGATACGTTAGGGGTTGGTGCATTATGGGTAAGGGAGGAGCTCAAGAGCTTTTTGATAGCCACGAGCTTTAGTAACAGCTGATCTGGATCTGGATCAGAGGATCAGATCCAAACCCAACAGCTGAGGACAGAATGAAAATTGACATCAAATCCTGAGATTTTCTGCTGTACCAGAGAAACTGGAAGGAGCAGATTTGTATTAATTTTATGAAACTGCAAATAAGCAAACGAACTGGTATTCCACGGCAGGATTTAACTGAAACGGCACACAGTGTGTATACTCCAAACATGGCCATAAGAAAGCAGCCAAGACCTGGGCAACAGAAACAGTCTATCCTAACAAAACTGTGATAGAAGGGCCTATAATTGAAAACTGACAACAGTAGAGGATTTGTGGAAAATGATTATTCATTGCACTGCACATCAGGCAGAAGACAAGCAAATTTACCCCAGCAATTGGGATATCGACAGGAAAGTGTGAGATTGAAGCTGCTGTATCAAGCTGTTTTCAGAAATGTTTTTCCTGGAGGATCAAGACATTTTTCATGCAGAACAGACTAAGGAGGAAGTACAAATGTTTTTCCAACAGAAAGTGAGCCATCAAGCAGAAGAGGACTATATTTATCATTCTTCCGACAATAGAGCTCATACAGCGACTTTGCCAGTGAAACCTTTTCCAATGCTCTTGAAACAGAAAAAAGCACAGGAGCTGATCAGAAGAATTGAGAGTACCTTGGACTTGAACCAGAGTCTAGTGTTGGTGTTGGGAGATTGAGATGAACAGGAAGACCACCAGCAACACTAAAATTAATTAATGAATGTGAGACTACAAGGCATCAATCACATTTGTGGAATATGGCTTTACAAGAAAAAGTGGCTGAGAAAGACTGGATGTTTGTTGACAATGTTAAACTTGTGGATGGAATAAAAAGCATATACCCCACTTCATGTCATCAATGTTTAAAAAGACACAAGGAAGGAAAAAAATAACCACAAGTAAAACAATACTTGCTCATAACAGCATCTGAAAAAAAAATTATATAAACTGCATGTTATATAGTAAAGCAGATTTGTGTAATATGTAGTCAGGGGCATCTAAAATAAGGGAGTAAGGTCAAGTCTTTTCAGTGACACATTGCATGTGATAAAGGTAATAAAGTAAGCAAGTACTTTAAGAAACATAGGCATTACGACATAAGCGAAAACTGGACAAAAGCATGATTAAGTTAATGTGCTATAATTTTGGGCTGCTGTTCTAGGGAATGAGGTAAAAATGTGCACTGATTATAAAATATGTAAACGTGAGATATTTTCTGTTACTTCTGCATAGGTGAATGCCTGGATGAATGCCCTTGGCCTAATCTAAAAAGAAAAGAACGTGGATACAATAAGAACGGTTGAGTCTCTTGCATATGTAATATTTTTTTTTCCTTTAGCAAACAGATGTTCAGTGCGAGTTGAGAAGTTTGCAGCTGTGGGCAACTGTACATTCTATTCTTGAGTTTCCATGAACTATAGGTGCAAGTAATTAATCTCAAGAGTTCTGAGCATTATTTGCTGAGGGAAATGTAAATTTAGAAGGTAAAAGGGCAAGCAGCTCAATTTAAATAAAGTTTGAAATGATTAAGTGAATAAGATGTAGCTTTCCTAGCAGCTTAAATACTTCAATGCATTTAAAAGAATGCTGTACAATTTAATTTTATTAATGAAAATACAGGACAAGACCACCACTACGATGCACATAAAATTCCAAAGTTTAATCGTAGACAAAAATGAGCGCTTTCACGTGCCAAACGCTGCACGCTTCATCAGATTTCATTTACTGATCACAGAACAGTCTTTAAATATACTAACCAATTACACTTAAGTTCAATCAAGTAATTCACTTAAATCAGGCAAGTAGTCATGGTGACTGTTACAATGCTGTTAGTTCAAGTCATACATAACCATTTATATCAAGAAAGACCTAAAACCATATAAAACTAAAGATATATATATTTCTATACAGTATGCAACAAGATATAAGGACATATATATGGATATATATGTAAAAATGTAGAAATGTAAAGATGTAAAAATGTTTTTCACATATTAATATATAAAAATGTATATATATATATATATATATATATATATATATATATATATATATATATATATATATATATATATAAATATCTATAATATATACAAATAAGAAAATCATAAAATAATGAATTCATAAAAATGAAAATATCAATTCATGGAGATGGTAAAAGCCCATGTAGAAGCAAAAATAATAACACTAAATAAATAAATAATGAAAATATATTTATATACATAATTCGTATCATATTTCCTGATACTATTTAATATTTGCGTGCAATTAATACTGGCTTAAGACTAATGAATTGGTTTAAACCAGGTTCTGTGTGTGCTCGTAATTTGAAAATCCAGCACAATTCAATAGATTCTAAGTAATTATTGTTATTCCCCCCCTCTCTTATTTTTGGTTATCAGTTGTAATACTCTGAACTCAAAAATATGATCTTTAAATATGATCTTTAAAACTACTTGTATGTTTCGCCAATGCATTCTGTTGATTATTTCTCTTTATAATCATAAATGTGATTGTACATCCTATTTTTTAATTTCCTGTATGTCATCCCTACATAAAACGCTGAACAGCATGTGCAAGTTGCTAAATATATAAGATTTTCAGCGCGTTGAGAAGTTTGCAGCTGTGGGCAACTGTACATTCTATTCTTGCGTTTCCATGAACTATATGTGCAAGTAATTAATCTCAAGAGTTCTGAGCATTATTTGCTGAGGGAAATGTAAATTTAGAAGGTAAAAGGGCAAGCAGCTCAATTTAAATAAAGTTTGAAATGATTAAGTGAATATGATATAGCTTTCCTAGCAGCTTAAATACTTCAATGCATTTAAAAGAATGCTGTACAATTTAATTTTATTGAAAGATAAGCCAGTGTACTTCTTAACACTACAAGCTGATGTTTTCGGAAAGCATACAAGCTGGTTTGCACATCTGAGAGGGGAAACCAGATAAGAACATAACAGACAGCATTCAGTTTAAGTGTGACCACAGGCTGTAACACATGCTTTAGCATGGATAACTGTAATTTAAAGTTGGGTAATGTCTGTGGGTGCAGCTGTCAATTTGGGATAATTGTTCCTATCAGGAGAGTTTGTTGAGAAAAATGTATTTTTCATGATTATTCTTTGCAAAATACATATTAACTTAAAGTTCCTTCACAAACGAATTGTTTAATATTTATGTTAATAATGATATATAGTATAGATGTATAATTATGCAAACCACATATACTTATTGTAGTTCAAAGGGTTTTAAAACTGCATTCCAATATTAAGCTGCAAAATATATTAACAGATGACTGAAGTAAAACAAAGTACTGAAGGGGTTAAGGGATGTTACCATGGTTTACAGAGTAGGGTTCTAGAATGTCCAAGAAGAGAGAGAAGTACACAATGTGAAAGAGATTTTGTTTTATGTGAGCTCTGACCTTCCCAGACTGGAATGGGTAGTTACAAGGAATTTTGGGGAGATAGACTGTTACTGGTACTGAAATATACAAGGCAGAAAACAAAACTGGTTGCCAGGCCAGGTGGCTTGTGTTTTTTTAAAATGTTGTTACTAAAAACATGGTTGGCAAGTGTTCACGTGCAGCACTAAGAGAAGCATGAGGGTCTCCAGAGACCATATTTGCTAATCAACATGAAACACAAAAATTTGCATGCAAGTTACAGATAATGACTATAAAACCTGTCATTTTGTGGCTTGGTGAGACTGATTTGGAAACGCTGTGAAGGCAGTCTCCCAGCGCTGACATATGGTGAGTTTAAAAAGGAGGAAATGTTATGCACATCCCGAAGAGTTATTCTTGAATCAAGACTAAAGGTCATTTATGTTATTTATGTATATTTTAACTGCATTCTAACAGGTTAAACTTCATTACTTGAAGATGTACACAGCTGGGTTTGCTTGTATTAAGATAACAGGTTATTGGGGTGTTCTGGGGGGGGGGGTTTGAATTTTTTTTTTAGAGTTCTCTAGTAAAATATGACAAGCTCAAATGAAGAGAACAAAAAACAAGTGTATAAAAGATCAACCTGCCAAATATTATTGTGTGCATGTAACACAAGTTGGAAAAAGACATTTAAAAAGCTGTTATTTATAATATGTGGAAATAACTTATCATAATAGCTACACTATTTATATTAATTTGGAATGTAAATGGCCTCACGGGTACAGACACAAAGGTAAGAGTACTGAATTATATTAAGAAATGCAGAGTACACATAGCAATGCTGCACGAGACAAATTTGGAAATAAAGGATCATGTAAATTTGATAAAGAAAGATTTCAGGATGGGTATTCAGCAGAATATTAGGGACAAAAGAAAAAGGGGAGTGACTATACTAATTGCCAGAGAAGTTCCAATGTAATAGAAGAGGAAAGACAATAATGGTAAATTTGCCATAGTAAGGGGCTGCTGTCAAGGTAGGAGGATTATGCTTGTATGTATTTACATTTTAAAAAATGTAACAGGGAAACACAAAGTGGAAGGTGGTGCAGCAAAGAACTGGTAAACGGGTAATCACCACACGCCAAGAAGGATAGCCTCACTCCGTTGAAACACTCCATTTAATGCACTCAGAAACAGCACAAACCACATTAACGCTGACACACTGTAGTAAAACGTTTTCGCCGTGAACTCCTGACAGCCAATCACTTAAAATAAGCCCCCAGCTGTGAGAACTACCAAGTTGGTAGTTCTCACAGGTCGGGGCTTATTTTAAGTGATTGGCTGTCAGGAGTTCACGACAAAAACGTTTTACTACAGTGTGTCAGCGTTAATGTGGTTTGTGCTGTTTCTGATTGCATTAAACGGAGTGTTTCAACGGAGTGAGGCTATCCTTCTTGGCGTGTGGTGATTACCCGTTTACATGTATTTACATTTTACCTAAAACTGCTATTAGAGAGCTTAAGAAAATTTGGGGAAATAATCAGCTTTCAGCAGACAATATTACATATAGACAGACACTGGAACTTGATTCGCAAAAGTGAGGATGTATCTGAGGGACTTAACAAGGGAAAATGTAACAAGACAGTAGATTTCTGTAGGAATTTATGAAAATATTTGGTATGGAAGATGCGAGTTCAGTAACTGGAACTTTTAAAGAATATACATTATTCCCCAAGGTACAATAACTGGGCTAATCTAGACAGAAATTATATTTCACAGAAACACGTACATTTAATTGAAAGCTTTAACATACATCCAATAACCATTTCAGATAAGCACCAATAAAAATGAAGATAAAATGCAGGGTAATGAAGTAAAAATGAGACAATGGCACTTTCCCACCTGAATTTAAAAGGCAGGAATTTAAGGAATAGGTAGTGAAAATTATTCAAGAGTAATTAAAGGAAGATAGAAATTTCTTCAGAAGTTATACAGAGTGAGTGGGATAAAATGAAAGCGGAGTTTAAAAATACAGTAGAAATAAAAGAAAAAAAGGATTAAGAAGTAAGATAAATTATTTAAAAGGGGTAACAGAAGTACGGCAGAATAACTGGAATCTCACAGAACAAGAGGATCAACTGCAAAGTGCCAAAGAGAAAATGAGTATTTGGATAATATGTAAGAGTTTAGAAAGATTGCCGTTAAGCAACTGTTTTTCATACCTCCAGAGCACAAAAACTTTTATCACAATGACTTGGGCAACAGAAAGTAGACGGGATTACTGCCAAACTTAGGGAGCCTTTAACAAGTAAAATAATTAGAGTTCCTGTATAGATATTATAAATATTTTAGAAATTTTATGAAAATGTATATAAAGCAGAGAAATGCAGAAATCAAGAAAGAGCACAAATGGAAATATTTATGGAACATTCAAATATGTCAAGGTTAGAGATAGAGGAGTGTCAATGATTAACAGTCAAGATAGGAGAAGATGAGATGAAAAAAAAATGGTCATGTATAATCAATTTTCATGAAACCCTCCAGGAAAAGATGGTATGGTGGCTGTAATACCTAAAGATGGTAAAGAACAGACTTGGCTTCTCATAGACTCATTTCAATTTTAAATCATAACTACAAAGTGTTTATGTCTGCAATAGGCAAAAGAATGCCAAAAGTATCGCCCACATTGCATAGGTGAATATGAATCAGTGTGGTTTTGTGGAGGGGAGGCAAACATTTGGCAACATTAATAGAGCAATGATGATCCAAAAGGAAGCAGAATGTAAGAAAATAATAATCACTACACCCAGTGACTACAGTGTCTTGTGTACAGAGGCAGTCATACAATATCAGGATTCTCAGGCAGAAACAAGAGCAATATGGAAGAAAGATACCCAGATAGTTCCAATAGTAGTAGGAGCAATCTGTCTTATAAAAAAGAATCTAGTCATATTTAGATATGTTACCAATTCATGTAACTCTGCACGAATTGCAGAATGAGTCATTACTGGACACATTGTGGGTGCTGTGAAAAGCACTTATGGCTGACACCAAAGACTGAAACAATACTAATTTCATGAACTTTAATCATACTTTGACTAAAGAATGGGGTCTATACCCATCATGGTATTAGAAACCTAAAAGATATAGTCGTCTTCTTTCAGTTTTTCCCAGTTAGGGATTGCCACAGCAGAACTCCGGTCCTCTAATGATTGGCAGTAGATTTTTACGGTGCAGAGGTGCCAGCTCGACGTCCAACCTTCAACGAAGGCACGCCCATTTATGCATGTCTTTCGAGCGAAACTAAAAGATTTGGTGAAAATAAAAAAAAAAAGTGAGATTATAAAGGAACAAGAGATGTACTAATTGCTTCTTTGAGAGAGTAGCTGATGCATGGAATAGACCACCAAGTCATATTAAAGCAAGCTCTAGGTTAGACAGTTTTAAGAATGATTGTTTCAGTCATCTGGCAGGTTAGAAGGGCAAATTAATGAAGATAAAACAAAGGCTACAGCTATAAATTATGTACTCGCATATGAATTGGTTCCATATTTATGCAGAGACTAAAAAGTAGTTAGGAGTATGGATTAAAAAGGCTTCTCTTATGGCAGATAGTGATGTGTGGGAAGAGACTAAAAAGAAAAAAACTGGAAGCTCTTGCCTATAGATATACATAGCAAGATGCATGCAGAAAAAATGTTTTTAGTCCCTTTAGTTTTATCTACAGGTCAGGCATATTTTTTAATCAACCAGAGGAGAAGTTGTAGTCAATAATAAGAGTCGAAATAATTTACCTGGGAAGGGAAGAGGGCAAGGGTCAAGTGGGATAAGATGATCCTTCCAGCAGAACAAGATGGTTTAGGATTACCTGATTTGAAGAAATATTTTAGAGCTACACAATTAAGGTTCATATAGGTTAAACTAGCAGATAGCTATACTTTAAAGTTGCAGGGGATGATCATGAAACAATGAAACAAGGGGGGAATTCAAGAAATAAGGTCAGAGTGAAATATTGAGTGTAGGTCATCAAGGAGAACAATAGCAGCATACAGGATATTGTATTCATTAAGTACCAGAAAGTATTCATAGGTTCATAGGTGTGTACTAGGCTAATGGCCCTGGAGCCTTCACAAGCCTAGCCCATAAAAGTGCCCTGGCATCGTGCCGCCCAACATTAGCTCTTAGTGCCTCTATCCAGCCACTGGAGTGATCCCCAGGGTGAACTCTTGTTACCATACAGTCATCGAAATTTCTCTTGAGGGCCAGCAAGGAGCTCTCCTTGACATGAATAGGAAGTTTGTTCCAGAGTATGGGCAGTCACCGGGTGACTAACCTGTCCCACCAACATGTTCTGTTGATTGTGGTAATGAGGTTGAGATCTCTGGAGTGTGTGGTGTGGAGGGATTAGGATTTCTTTAGGTGTAGCATTTCTAGCAGGGCTGGTACAGACATGGCTTTGTAAGTCAATTAGAGATCACCTCTAAGTAGTTAAGAGACAGAACAGCTGAAGCTTCTTGAGTCTCTCCATGTAGGATATGTGTTTAAGGCCTAGGATCCTCTTCCTGAGGTACTTCTGTGGTCTCTCCAGCTGTTGCAGGTGTCTGGTGAGGTACATGCCAAATGGGGCATTATACTTGATGACTGGTCTAACGAGGGATGAGTAGAGAGATGATGACCTCTTTCTTCCTGGATGAAAAACCCTTCGTTATGAGACGTGCCACATAGGACTTTCTGATCACAATGGCAATTTGGTGGTCGAAGTAGAGTTTGCTGTTAACTTGGGTGCCCACATCTCTTACAACACCTGCCATGTTCAGTGGGCTCCCACTGACATAGTGGAAAGTTTTTACCAAATGGAATCATGCATTTTTTTACATTAAACTTAAGGCCATGGCTCCGACACCAGTCACTGTTGTCAGTGAGGCCTTTCTGTAGAATGTCTGCATCACTTGCAGTTGATAATGGCTCCCAGCTTGCAGTCCCCCCTTATGGAAAGGGAGGACTGCAGCAGTGCGCCATTCAGTAGGGACAATGCCTGAGGTAAGGCTGTGATTGAACAGGGCACACAGATGTGGTGCCAGTTCATAGTTCATTTTGTAGTTCATGTAGAACACAGCCAGGGATATTATCAGGTCCCATGGATGCTCTATTCTTGGCCTTGGACAATGCAGCTCTTACCTGTGCTGCGGAAATTCTAGGTACCTGGCATTCTTCTGGTACTGTGATTGGGCCTTTGGGGGGGAGGGGTAAAGTTATCACTGAATCTGTCGGCTAGTATATTGGCAATATCTACTGGCCAAGTGTAGGAGGTACCATTGTGTAATAACTCAGAGCAAATCTGGGTATTGCCATGGAGGTTCTTGATGTAACTATAGAAGGTTTTGTGGTTGTTTTTAGAGTCTGCCACAATTCTGCCTTCATAGCTACCTTTAGAGGATTTGATAAGGGATCTCGACTTTTCGATGAGGCTAATGAGGGAGTTTTTCCAGTCTTGGAACTTCATCTTTTTCTGCAACAGTTTCTTCCTTCTGTTGTAGAGTTTATTGATAGCTGGGGACCACCAGATTGGCTTCCTTTTTTGGAGTAGAGCGTCTTGGTTCTATTGAATATGGCTAGTTCCATGCATTTATATAAGTGTTCATACAGTGTATCAGTGTATGATTTGGCAGTCCTGCAGTTATTTTCCATTGGCATGGGCCGTGAAGTTAGCCACCTCTGTTTTTAAGAGCCCAAAGTCAGCTTTGGAGAAGTTTTTCAAGGTGGTCACCTTTGCGGGGGTGTGGGTGAAATGTAGATTTCCATGGTGATTAGTTTGTGGTTGGATCTAACCAGGCAGGAATTGACTGTTGGTGTAGAGCAACAGTGACCCATATTTGTGATAACCAGGTTAAGGATGTTGCTTCCTCTAGTGGGGGTCAGGATGAGCTGGGTCCAGGGCACTGAAATTATAGGTTCATAGGTAGGTACTAGGCTATTGGCCCTAGGGCCTATACAAGTCTAGCCAAAAAGGTACCATGGCTTTTGCCACCCAAGAAAATTATTTTCCTGTGCCCCTGTCAAGCAGAACCACAGAAGTGATCCCCGGGGTGAATTTCCTATTACCCATCTAATCATCAAGATTATTCTTGAAGAGTGCTAATGAGGAGCTCTGTTTGACTTACATAGGTAGTCTGTTCCAGAGTATGGGAAGTCTCTGGGACAGGAATCTATCCCTCCAGCATGTTCGGTTTATTGTGGTGACAAGGTTTAGGTCCCTAGAACGTGTAGCTCGGAAGGATTGGGATTTCTTTAAGTGGGGCATGTCGAACAGCTCTGGGTTTGACATAGCTTTGTATGTTATCAGAGATCACCTCTGAGTAGGCGATATGCGATGGAGTAAAGCTGAGTTTTTTGAGACTGTCTGCGTAAGGCATCTGTTTGAGGCCAGTAATCCTCTTTGTGAGGTATTTTGCGACCTTTCCAGTTGTTGTAGATGTCTTATGAGGTACATACCAAAAGGGGCATTGTACTCTATAATGGGTCTAATGAGTGATGAGTAGAGGGGAACAATGACCTCTTTATTTCTGGATGAGAAACCTTTTGTGATTAGGTGTGCCACATAGGATTTCCTGACCACTGACCACTGTGGCGATGTGATTATCAAAGGAGAGACTACTGTCCACCTGTGTCCCAAGGTCTCATCACACTTTAGGTGTTAAGTAGACTACTACCAATGCGGTAGCTCATGGGTACAGAGTTTTTACCAAAGGGGATGACCATGCACTTTTTGGCATTGAGCTTGAGACCATGTCTTTGACACCAGGCATCTGTTTCAGTGAGGCCCTTTTGTAGGATGTCCACATAGTTAGGAGTTTCAATTATGGCTTCTAGTTTGCAGTCATCTGCAAATTTAGTTAGCCAAAGACCTTCTGTGTTAGCCTGTACTTCAGAGAAGTAGATATCAAACAGGAGAGGACCCAGGACTGAACCCTGTGGTACTCCACTTGTCACTGGTCTGAAGTCTGATTTGGAGTCTGCTACTTTCACGGTGTGGGTTCTGTTAGTAAGCCAGCTGGCAACCCATCTTGTGACATAGGGATTTATACCTAGTTTAGTGAGTTTATCTATAATTCCAGAGTGAGTGATGGTGTTGAACGCCTTGGCGAGATCTAGATAGGCTGTGTGAACCACCTTACCCTCATCTATGGCTTTGGTGACTACTTCAAAGAAGTCTATCAGGTTTAGGAGACATGATCTGCCTTTTACAAACCTAAACTGTGTGGGGTCCAGAGTTTGGAGATCTCCAATGTCTTTGTTTATGAGTTCAATGATGATACGTTCCATGGCCTTGCAGATGAGGCTCGTCAGGCTAATGGGGCAGTAGTTCCAGGGGTCTATTGTGCCCCCCCCCACTTTGTGGAGTGGGATAACTGTCGCGGTGCGCCATTCAATGGGCACAAAGCCTAAGGTGAGGCTATGATTGAACATGGTACTTGGGTGGGGTGCCAGTTCATTCTGTAGTTCATGTAGAAGGCAGCCTGGGATGTTGCCAGGTCCCATGGATGCTGTGTTCTTGGCTGTGCAGCTGTGATTACAGGAACTTTGCATTCTTCCGGTATAAAGATGGGCCCTTTAGGGGGTGGGGGGGGGGTAAAGTTAGCACTGAACCTATCGGCCAGGATGTTGGCAATATCAGTTGGTTCTGTATATCTAGTGTCATTGTGCTGTAACTCAGAGCAGATCTGAGTGTTGCCATTGAGATTTTTGACATAGCTATAGAATGATTGATGAATTCCAGGAAGCGTTTCTCAGTTGATGGAGGGGTAGTTGAAGTCTCCTAGTATGAGAGTATTGGGCTGGACCTTGATAGATTTCAGGGTGCTTAGGAACATGGAGTGTGAGTAAGGACATGTTTGGGGTCCTATAGCTATTACCCAATGTTAGTTTTACCTGAAGCATCTCAGATGCATTATGATGGGCTACTAGTCTGGAGGTGTGTAGATCCTTTATGAATATGGAGACACCACCACCTTTGGAGCTTCCGGCCATGTTCTGGGGCTGAAAGGTGTGGAATGAGTTGTAGCCTGGAAGTGCAGGGGTGCTTTCTGCCGCTTTAAACCAGGTCTCCATTACAGCACAAATGTCAACATTCCCCATTTTGAGGGAAGCTTCGAGCGAGTGCATCTTGAAATTTAGACTTGTAGTATTGAGCAGCATGACCCTTAGATTGTATTTGCTTATAGCTGTTACAGTGGAATTTTGGTCTTTGGAACACCGCCTAAAAAGGCACTATAGGAGTGGCAAGAGCCTTAACCAGTACCCGGAATCCCTGGGGGTGACAGATGCAGGCCATCTCTAGCAAAGCATCGAGGTCTGTCAATCATGTCATCCCATGCAGACAGATACTGGATCCCCTTAGAATGACACCAGAAACTTAGCCAATTGTTGAAGTCAATCATTTTCTGCTTGTACTGTGGCATCATTCTGGGTGACACTAGGATACTGCTCAGGGCTAGGGTCATACCTGCCTGGGCCACATAATCCGAGAGCTCTATCATATCTCTTTTCATGTAGTCCAGGGAGGTGCATCTCATGTCATTCACACCCACATGGACAATGATGAGTCATACATATACTTGCTGTGGAGTGACCTGAGTGCATGTGTTATATGGTGGATCCTGGAACCTGACAACTGACTGTCACCTTCTCCTTGTTCAACCTAGTGAGTGGGACACCTGTGTGCCTCACTATTGAGTCTCCTATGATTATTATGTTGGGCAAGGTGTTTTGCCTTAACAGCTTATGTTGAGATTCACACTGTGGAGGTGAGCTATGTGTCCTGCGGTTGGTGGTCTGTTGTGGTGGTTTATTGCATTTCTGCCTTGGAGGTCTCTGCTACTTGGGTAAATTTCTATTGCGAGCCTGTGCGAAGGTGGGTGTGTGGTTTGTGTGAGCTGTGCGAGTGGGTGTTCTGGAGGGCTGTGTCTTCCATGTGGTGTGGTGCAAGTGTTGATCCTCTCCTTTTGACCAGCCAGTCCAGTCTTGGCTGGAGAGTGCATAGTTTCCAATTTGGTGATATAAGTACATCTCACAAATCTGAGTGTTGGCAGGCAAGAGGAGAGGGCTGTCTGTCTACATGAGGCAGTTGCTACACTGCATCAGAATGCCCAAGTGCACCAGGTTAGCAGGAGAAAGCACAGGGAATTGCCCCTTAATCATGCTAGGAGAGGTGGTCATAATTAATAAGTACTGGTGCTGTTATTGTGTAAAACAACTAGTGCTGATAGCACCTAGGTGTGCTACAAAAGCCTGTTGAAGTGCAAGGTGGTTAAGCTATTTGAAATGCAAGAGAGAAAAGAACTATCAAGATCTAAAGGAAAAATTGAAGAGCAGACTTTCTGGCACCGGTAATAGTTTGCCTCAGCTCAGCGGTGCTGCACGGAGCTTAAACAAGTGCAAACACAGGCTTTTAAGCCAAAAGGTTGAAAGGGATGGAAAAACTGCCCAAACGGCCAATAAACTAAGTTCTGGCCCAGAAACCACTCCTCTTGTGGCAGATAGGCTACCTATAGCTTACCACTCCCACTGATAAGCTAGAAGGCTTCCCTCAAACACAGAAAGGCCTAGGGTGACTCAAAAACTTCCAAACAGTCTGGGATACAGCAACTCTGTATCTGGACTAAACTAGTCATAGAAATGGTGGGAAAACAACGGAGAGAACAAACTTAAAGCTACTTATTACAGGAAAAATAAGATAAAAATGCAGTAAATACAGTTCAAAATTCAGTGCAAGCTAGCACACGTTGAGTGGGTAGCAATACTGAAATGAATACAGTTCATATAAATGCAATTAAGTTAAAAACAACTAAAACAAGTGCAGAATGCAGTATTCTAAGAAATAAGCCAACACAAGAAAGTACAGTTTTGTACCTACCATAAATGTAGATGTTTGAGTGTATATACTGCTGCAGTCATTACACTTGGGTTATCCTGCCATCAGGCGGTCCCTCAGTCGGCCAGAGTTCCAAAGTCTTGGTCCGGCGTCGGTTGCTGTCGCTTCTTCCCTGGCGTCAGTGCGCCGGGGGTATACAAGATGCAGCCGACACCATTTTCTCCAGTTTTTCTTGCCCCAGATGTCAGGTGCCCCCAAATAGGTAGGCAATGCAAATTGCTAATAAAACATACATAAAAAATGCAATCAAAAACTTTCAGTTACCAGCAAATACTCCACATAGGTTGTAAAGGGTAGAAGACATAGATAAGTACCAGCAAGGAAGAGGGGAAGGAGGGAGGGTAACCTAGACTGCTGCAGTGTATACACTCTAACATCTACATTTATGGCAGGTACAAAACTGTACTATGTTCATCGTGTTACACTGCTGCAGTCATTACACTTGGGTAGAATCCCAAAGCTGATGTTGGGTGGCTGGTTCTATAAGGCATTAGGGTTGGCTATAAGGCCCTGCAGCACTGCAGTGGCAAAACCAGCTCTGGATTTAGAGTAAAGAGGCAGGTGGTAATGCTTGGTAAAGGTATGCACAGAACTCCAAGTTGCAGCTTCCAAAATGCCCTTGGTAGGTACTCCTCTGAGATAGGCAGATAAAGTGGCTGTAGCCCTGGTGGAATGAGACCTAATGCTGCTAGGTACAGCTTTCCCATGTTGTATATAGCAGAAAAGTATACAGTGCCCTATCCATTTTGAAATGGTCTGTTTTGAAATAGCTTTTCCCTGTGCTCCTGCAGCATATGCTACAAATAATTGCTCAGTTTTCCTGAAAGCTTTCGTTTTGTCCAAGGAGAAGCATAACTGTCTGTGTATGTCCAAGGAATGCAGAAGTCTCTCCCCTTTATTCTAGGGATTTGGATAAAATGTTGGCAAGTGAATAGTTTGGTTTAGAGCCACACTTGATACCACCTTTGGCATAAAAGTAGGGTTTGTTCTTAAAGACACCCTGTCTTGGTGAAAAATGATGAAAGGTTCCACTGCCATTAGTGCCTGTAATTCTGAAACTCTTCCTGCTGAGGTTATTGCCAGGAGCAGAGCAGTTTTCCATGAGACACATTTTAATTCTGCTGAATTAGCTGGCTCAAAAGGAGGTAAAGTTAATTTTTCCAAGACGAAGTTGAGGTCCCAAGTTGGAGTTGGTGCTCTACGGGGAGGTCTTATGTTTTTAGCCCCTCTGAGGTATTGTTTTAGCAAAGGATGAGAGAAAATTGGTGGGTCTGTGTTGTAATGAGCAGAGATGGCATCGGCGTGGATCTTAATGGATGAAAAGGATAGACCTTTGTCCAGCATCTCAGTTAAATATTGTAGTATCTGAGGAATATTTGGGACAAGAGGGTCAAGGCTGTGAGCCTGGTTCCAGGCACAGAATCTCTTCCATTTACCCTAATAGGCTTTCCTGGTGCTAGGCCTCCTGGCCTCCAAAATGACATCCATAACAGCTTTAGGGAGAGGCATTGGTTTGCTTGACTAAGGAATCTGCCATGCAGCCAGGTTTAAAATCTTGAGCTGGCTGTGAAGTATCTGATTGTTTTGCTGAGTCAGAAGATGTGGGATTTGAGGCAAAATCCATGGTGGACCTTGTGCCAAGTTCTTTAAGATGGGTACCAGTGCTGGCGTGGCCAGTCTGGGGCAATCAGGATCATTTTTGGCTTTTCTTGTCTGGCTTTTAGGAGAACCTTTGAAAGGAAAGGCAGTGGTGGGAAGGCATATACTTGTAGGTTTTTCCAGCTGAATGAGAGGGCATCCACTTTCCATGCTTGTGTGTGGTAAGTCCTTGTGCAGAATTTCTGTAGCTGGCAATTCATTGGGGAGGCAAACAGATCTATGTCCAGGCTCCACCATTTTTGTGCTATCATGCTGAATATTTGTGGATGTAATTTCCACTCGTGCGGATCCATGATGTTTCTGCTTAAGTCTGCCAGAGTGTTTTTCTCTCCTGGCAGGAATTGTGCTTGCAGATGAACTTGATAGGTTAGAGCTGTGTTCCACAAAGTCATGGCTTGTCTGCAGAGGGGATATGAATGAGTGCCCCCTTGCTTGTTTATGTACCACATAACTGTGGTGTTCTTGTCTTTAGTAGTAGTTGTCATGGATGCAGAAGGTCCTTGAAAGCTATAAGGGCATTTTGTACAGCTAGCATCTCTTTTTGCTTGATGTGAAGATGCCTTTGTTCTGCGGCCCACTTGCCCTGAATACATTTTCCTGCCATGTGTGCTCCCCAGGCATAATCCGAAGCATCTGTTGTCAGTGTTTGCCTGGCTGTGGGTTGAGTGAAAGGCTGGCCCTTGTTGAGGTGACAGGCTTGTGCCCACCATCGAAACTCCTGTTGAAGGCAAAGGATAAGTGGTATTACTGTTTCCAAACAGTGACAGTGTTGAGACCAGACACTCTTTAGGCACCACTGTAGTTTCCTCATATGCAGTCTGGCATATGGAATTAGTAGCATGCAAGATGCCATGTACCCAAAGGCCTGCAGAATTTTTCTTGCAGGGAGTTGGGTCTTTGTTGCCATCAATTGAAAATATTGAGTCAGTTGTCCTTGCTTGTCTGGCGTGAGATAAGCCATCTGGGCCATTGTATTTAAGCTGGCACCCAGGAATATTATCTCTTGTGAGGGCACTAGTTTTGACTTCTTTTCGTTTACTGTGTACCCTAGGCAAATTAGCAATCTTTTTACAAACGCCAGATGATTTAGAAGAATGTCTTTGCTCTCTGCTTGAATAAGGCAGTCGTCCAAGTATGGGTAAATTTGAATTCCTTTTTGTCTGCAAAATGCAATTACACAATTACTGGTGCCAGGCATTTTGTAAAGACCCTCGGCGCAGTAGATAAGCCAAAGGGCAGTGCAGAGAATTGGTAATGCATTGAAC
The DNA here is from genome assembly GCF_019279795.1 of Protopterus annectens. Lineage (NCBI taxonomy): Eukaryota > Metazoa > Chordata > Ceratodontiformes > Protopteridae > Protopterus > Protopterus annectens. Next base: position 1,194,526,440 of record NC_056739.1, read on the forward strand.
CAGCTAAGAATCTGAGGTATCTTCTGCAATTTTGTCTGAAAGGGACATGCAGGTATGCCTCCTTGAGGTCCAAAGTAACAAGCCAAGCTTTCTTGCCCAGCATGGGAAGAAGCTGCTGTAGTGTCAACATTATGAATTTTGGAACATCCAGGTAAGTATTTAGAGAAGAAAGTTCCAAAATGGGCCTCCAGGCTTTGTCCTTTCTGGGAACCAGAAAGAGTCTTGAGTAAAATCCTTGTCCTTGCTCCTGTGTTGGTACCTTTTGAATAGCTCTCATGTCCATGAGTGCTGTAATTTGTCTCTGAGCCTCTGCCCATTGATTTGGTGGCAGGTTTGGCATTCCTTTTAACCTTGGCAGAGTGTAAAAGTGGAACCTGTAACCTTGAGATACAATACTGAGAACCCATTTGTCTTTGGTGATCATATGCCAATTGTGAGAGAGAAGTGCTAGTTTTCCCCCCAAGGGGGCTGTTTTCTATAAGGTTGAGGCCTGTCTTCCCCTCCTTTCTGGGTTGAAGCACCCCATTGTTGAGGCCTGTAAGAACCTTGTGGCTGTCCTCTGCCTCTTGGACGTCTGTATCTGCCCCTTTGAGGTCTGTCTGTAGCTGGAAAGGACCAATTTTTTGTTGGCCAATTTCTGCTAAATCGAGGAGGCTGTACCTGTAAGAAATACTTCACTGTTTGCATAGATTTTGCCTTATCCTCCATTTTCTTTAATACCTCTTCTGCCTTAACTCCAAATAAAACATCTTACTGCAAAGGTGCATTCAATAATTTTGCTTTAACATGATCTGGTAAAGTCTGCTCTTTTAACCAAGCATGTCCTCAAATGACAGACCCTGTAACAGCTGCTCTACAGGAGGCCTCTAATGAATCAAAACCACATTGCAAAGTATGTTTACCCACTTGTTCAGCTGCATGCAATAAATCCTGCATTTCCTTATAGTCAGGAAGATCTGAATTTGGAAGCATTTTTTGTTTTAATTGAGACATCAAATATTGCTGATATTTAAGCATGTGAAACTGGCAATTTAAGGCCCTCATTGCTAAAGTTGCAGATGTATATACTTTCTTCCCCCATCTGTCTAATGCTCTGGAGTCTCTGTCAGAGGGAACTGGATTTTTAGCTGTAGAGGCCTTTACCCCTTTGGGACCCTGGGAAATAGTTTCAGGGTCAGCAACAGGGCTTTTATAAAGAAATTTGTGAGAGTCAGGGACTCTGTAGTATCTGTCTGGTTTAACTGGAGCAGGAGGTAAAGAATCAGGATTTAAACTGGATTCAGAATACACATCATCCACAATATCTAACACTGGCGGAATAGCAAGGGGTCTGTGTTGAGGTAATAAAAGAAAATCTCTGAGCCTTTGCTTGGATTCTGAGTAATCCTGGCCCTCCCAATGGAAATGCTCCCTCATGGTATGTAAAGTTTCCCCAAAGGAGTAGTCCTCTGGAGGAGAGGCTGAAGGAATTGATTCTTCAGCATCAGCATCCTCATAAAGGGATAAAGAGTATCCCTGGTCTGAGGAGGAATCCGAAGAAATGGACACCTGGTCGGAAGAGTCAGTCTGCATCCTGTCTAGGCCTTTTATCAGGAGGGGGATGGGAACCCCTGATCAGAGTAATTAAGTCTTCGGCCATTTTGAGCATCTGTTTCTTAGGCATGGAGGCCTGTCCTGGTGAATGTTGAACTTGTTTCTTTGTTTTTAATGGGGTTTTAGACTTAGCAGAAGATTTAATGGTTAGCTGAGTAGGTCTGAAAACACCCTCTGATGCAGAGGGCTTTTCAGCTGCTCCGGATCCCTCTGAAGGGTTAGTCTCGGTAGGCCCTAAATCTGGTGTATCCGAAGGCCCAGCCATCTCCACGTGGGAGTCGTAGGCTGCCTGTGGTTCCAAAGAAGCGGTCGTCAGGGGCTGCGAAGGCACCTCGCTGAAAACTGGAGAACCGGCGACTGGCCTAGAAGAGGCTTCATCGTCAGTTTTGAGCCTCAGATGCCTGTCCTTGTCTTTGCGCTTTTTGTGTATCCCGGTCGGTTGTTCCGACCGCCTGGTGTAATTGAATTTTCTGCCAAAATAATGTCGGGCAAAATCAAACAGACGTTTAATAGTGCGCTTGTTAAACCTAGCACAAAACCGACAACCTGTGACGTCGTGGTCTGGACCTAGGCATGGGATACAATAAGAATGGAAATCCTTATGAGGTATTTGCTTCCCACAAGAAATACAATTATTAACTTTTACTTGCATCGGTCTGAGGCAAGAAAAAGTTTCCCCAACGGGGTACTTAGCTTTATAGAAGACTTCGGTTCTGGATTCGAAATGAAAATCTCAGGAGTCAGTCGGCCGACCGGCACTTGCGAACTGCTTTTGTTTCAGGCACCACGTGGCAAGAAAGACAGAAGAAAATGGCGTCAGCTGCATCTTATATACCCCTGGCGCACTGACGTCAGGGAAGAAGCGACAGCAACCGACGCCGGACCAACACTTTGGAACTCTGGCCAACCGAGGGACCGCCTGACGGCAGGATAACCCAAGTGTAATGACTGCAGCAGTGTAACACGAACATCAGAGAAAGGAGATTTTGCCAACAGGGATTTCTACAATTATGGGTAAGCAGAATAGACAAGACGGGGCTGGAATTTACCAGAGGAAAACAGCAAAGAAGCCAAGGTACTGCGAGCAAGTAATTAGAGAAGGAAAGGTAACAGAATGAGGTCAAGAAGACATTTTGACTGCAGGCTAGAGACCTGCCTTCAGTACCAGGAACTGTTATCAGAGTACAGGCAAACAGAAAAGGATAAGGGAATCCTAAGTGAAAGACCTATTCTGGTAGATTTTTAGTTGAATCTAGAACAGAAACTGTTAAAGGAATAATTAGTAGGTCATATAAAATAATGCATAATAACTCTAGGTATCAATAACAGGTTAGAAAAGATTGGGAAGAGACAAGATATGCAATTTACAAGGGAACAATAGGAAGACACATGTACGGCTTACAAGCATGCAACAAAGTCTAGAAGATTTAGGATTTTTGCTTGGAAGTGTTTACTTAGGTATTTTTACACCCCAAGTAGATGGCAAATGTTGGAGGTGTGACAGGAAAAAACAGGCAACTGGGAATATATGCCTTGGAAGTACAATGAGCTGGCAGACTTTGAAAATTCCCCACAGATTACTCTGACAGAAATATTGGGTGAGCAAATGGGTGTAACTAAGGAAATGATTCTTTTGATCTAGGATACAGGATCTGAATTGTCTAGGCATAGTAAGGCCTTGTCAATTTGAATTCTGGTGACTGACAAAAAAACAGTTACTAGAAAATGAAAGTCTAAAGCAATTGTATTCAAAGTGTTGAACACTGTAATGGAGACAACTGGAAGTGAAATCTTTAGAAAAGGGAAGGAGCAAATTACATAGAAATAAATGGAAATAGAGGAAAAAGTACATGAAGAATAAAGTTCTGAAGGAGGAGTGAGTTTTAAGGGAAGGCAAGAACTGAGCAATTTAATGTTTGACTGATAACTTAAATAAAATAACATATCTGGTGTATAATGTATGTAACTGGGAGCAAATTAAGTTATTTTTCTTCTACATAAATGCATGTTTGTCTATGTCTTAAGTAATAACTTAATAAAATTGTTAAACACAGCTGGTACTGCTACTGGCATAAAAGATGGACTAAACTTCTGTGAAACCCTGACTGTAGAAGACAGCCAGCTTACACATGGTTTATAACTGAAACATTTCTGCATGAAATGACTACAACTATGAGAAATCTAAATAAACGATACTTCATGCCCACAAAATTTGACAAAGATCTCCAGAAAATATATGTAATGCCCACAGAATCTGCTGGCTCAGGGGCAAACACTCCACAAAATACAAGTGTCAGGAAGAAATTTGTCTTTTTGGTGGTCTAAAGTGAAGAACCTCAAAAGTCATCAGAAGGATTTGCTGTTAAAGGAAAACAAGAATGCATGCTGAAACTATAAGAGAAAAAAAAAAAATATATATATATATATATATATATCTGTATATATAAAAAAAGCAAGCAAGGATGGCTTTATAGAGAGACGAAGTCTAGCAGCCTTGGAAACAAGCAGTGCAAAGGACTGAAACATTGAGAGACTGTCTAAATGATAAATCTCGCTCATTTTTGGAGACATGATTGTTTTGTGATGTTACACATTTAACTTCCCTGTGAAAAGTCAGCACCTTTTAAAGAAAGATTTCCCTCCACTACTTGACATCAAGCACTACACCAGGCTAACTATACAGTAAACCTGGAGAAATGTCCTTAAGAGATGATACTCACCTCAACCACAGACCCCAGGGACCCAGGAAGTGCACTCACTAACCTAACCTATGGTAATGCTACTCAATGCTAGAAGTCTAAATCTCAAAATGCACTCACTCGAGGCACTCCTTAAAATGAAGAACATCGATATCTGTGCAGTGATTGAGACTTGGTTCAAGGCTCCAGAGAGCACCCCTGCACTATCAGGCTATAACTCATACCACACTTTTCGGCCATGAAACCTGGACCGGAACACCAAAGGCGGAGGTGTGTCCATATTCATTAAGGATATCCACACCTCCAGATGCTCAGCATAATACATCTGAGGTTATCCAAGTGCAACTAACTCTGGGCAAAAAAACTGCAATCCAAATTGTAGCTTGCTACAGATCCCCCGCCATGCACCAGGATTCCCACTCCTCTTTTCTTGATGTACTGGAAAATATTAGGGTTCAACCAAACACCCTAATAATGGGCGATTTCAACTACCCCCACCATTAACTGGGAAAACTACTCGTGTACCAACTCCTTTACACAACGCTTTTTGGAATTCATAAACTCCAATGCCCTGGATCAACTTATCTACACCCCCACCAGGGGCAACAACATCCTAGACTTAGTCATTACCAACATGAGTGACCGGTGTTCCACACCTGAAGTTAACTTCTCGTTGGTCCGATCTGACCATAAGCTAATCACTCTTTATATCCACATCCCGCCTCCACCCACTATTAAGTAAACCACGGTAAAAAATTTCTCCAGCGCCAACTTCTTAAGACAGAAGTGGTGAACTTCATGACACCCATGCAGATGGACAATACAGTTACGACTGCTGAATCCTACACAAATGCACTCTATAAGCACTTACACAGGTGCATGGATTGTGCTATCCTTCCAAAAAAAGGAAGCCAATCTGGTGGTCCCTTGCCATAAACAAACTGTACAACAGAAGGAAGAAATTGTTGCAAAAGAGAGTAAAATCCCATGAGTGGAGGAGCTTCCTGGGTCAGCCTCAGTAAGAAACTGAGATCCCTTATAAAGATCCTCCAAAGCTAGCTACGAAAACAAAAATCGCCACTGATTCTAAGGACAACCACAAAGCATTCTATAGCTATGTCAAGAATCTCAATGGCAAGCACACAGATCTGCTCTGAGCTACAGCACAATGGCACGAAAATTACAGAACAAACTGATATTGCCAACATCCTGGCAGATAGGTTCAGTGCTAACTTTACCACCCCACTCCCTAAAGGGCACATATCTAAACTGGAAGAATGCAGAGTCCCTGTAATCCCAACTACGCAGGTAAAAGCTGCACTCTCTAAAGCCAAAAACACAGCATCCATGGGACCGGACAACATCCCAGGCTGCATTTTACATGAACTTCAGAACAAACTGGCTCCCCACCTAAGCACCATGTTCAATCATAGCCTCACATCAGGCTTTGTGCCCAGTGAATGGCGTACAGCAACAGTTATCCCACTCCACAGAGGGGGAGCCACCACTGATCCCAGGAACTATCGCCCTATTAGCCTGACGAGCCTGGTCTGCAAGGCCATGGAACTCAAACAAGGAAATTGGTCATCTCCAAACTCTGGATCCTACCCAGTTCGGGTTTGTGAAAGGCAGACCATGCCGCCTGAACCTGATCGACTTCTTTGAGGCAGTCACCAAAGCCGTAGATGAGGGCAATGTGGTTCACACAGCCTATCTTGACCGCGCCAAGGCTTCTGACACCATCCCCCATTCTGGAATTATAGCTAAACTCACTAGACTAGGTATAAATCCCTACGTCACAAGATGGGTTGCCAACTGGCTCACTGACAGAACCCACACTGTAAAAGTTGCACACTCCAAATCTGACCTCAAACCAGTGACAAGTGTAGTATCACAGGGTTCAGTCCTGGGACCTCTCCTGTTTAGAATCTACTTCTCTGAAGTACAGGCTAACACAGAAGGCTTCTGGCTAACGAAGTTCGGAGATGACTGCAAGCTAGGAGCCATAGTTGAGTCAACAAATTATGCAGAAAACCTACAGAAGGGCCTCACTGAGACAGATGCCTGGTGTCAGAGCCATGGCCTCAAGCTCAATGCGAAAAAGTGTTTTGTCATCTCCTTTGGTAAAAACTCTCTACCCATGAACTACTACATAGACAGCAGTCTACTTAACACCGAATGTGTGATAAAAGACCTTGGGACCCAGGTGGACAGTAGTCTGTCCTTTGATAGTCACATCGCCACAGTAGACAAGAAGTCCTTCTACGTGGCACACCTCATCATAAAAGGCTTCTCATCCTGGAAAAAAGAGGTAATTGTTCCCCTCTACTCGACACTCAGACCCATTATAGAGTATAACGCCCCTTTTGGAATGTACCTCACAAGACATCTGCAACAGCTGGAAAGGCCACAGAAGTACCTCACAAAGTGGATTACTGGCCTCAAACAGATGCCCTACACTGACAGTCTCAAAAAACTCAGCTTTACTCCGTAGCATATCGCCTACTCCAAGGTGATCTCTGTCTAACATATAAAGCTATGTCAAACCCAGAGCTGTTGGACATGCTACACCTAAAGAAATCCCAATCCCTCCGAGCTACACACTCTAGGGTCCTAAACCTTGTCACCACAATAAACAGGACATGCTGGAGGGATAGATCCCTGTCCCAGAGACTTCCCATACTCTGGAACAGGCTACCCATGTATGTCAAGCAAAGTTTTTCATTAGCACTCAAGAAAAGTCTTGACGAGTGGATGGGAAATAGGAAATACACCCCGGGGATCACTTCTGCGTCTCTGCTTGACAGTGGCACAGGAAAATAACTTTGAGTGGCGTAAGCCAGGGAACCTTGTTGACTAGGCTTACGTAGGCCCTCGGGCCGATAGCCTAGTACCTACCTATGAACCTAAATTACCTTGGTATCATATACATACAGGTCTGATCTTTTCAACGATGATGTATAACTAAAATATTAAGATTAAGAAAGACTGTTCTAATGTCTTAGTTACGAATCATAGAAACTCATCATGCAAGATGAAATTGCATTTCAGTGTATAGGCTTTGTAGTTACATACATATATTTTTTATATATATATATATATATATATATATATATATATAGAATATATATATATTATCTATCTATATCTAGATATATATATATAGATATATATATATCTATATATAGATATATATATATATATATATATATATATATATATAGATATATATATCTCTATATATTATATATCTATATATATCTATATATATATATATATATATATATCTCATATCTATATATATGTCTATCTATATATCTATCTATATATCTATATCTATCTATATCTATATATCTATATCTATATATCTATCTATATCTATATATCTATCTATATCTATATATCTATCTATATCTATATATCTATATCTATATATCTATATCTATATATCTATATCTATATATCTATATCTATATATCTATATCTATATCTATATCTACACACACACACACACACACACACACACACATTCTTCGGCATTTACCCTGACTCCTTTCAAGTCATATCGCCAATTTAACAGTCGCTGTACTAATGCTGGCGACTGGCTTATTCACTTGATGCAGCATCATACAGCCACAGTGGAAGAAGAGTGCCAGAGGATGATACCTGAATACTATCTGCACAGGATAAAACATATCATGACTAAAGGTGTAGCTTTGGAGGCTTAGTATGGATGTTAGTGGAATGGTATATGTATGTATCTGTATAAACTTCCACATTTACAATTTTCTTCTCTCCACCTCATACATAATCTTTCTATTCTAGACAGTTTTATCTGCCGGTTTCTGTTGTTGTAATTACTGCTCGTTTGCCAGGTAAATGAGGGGGTCATCTTACACAATGAGCGTCTGAGGCTAAAATGGCACACTCAAAATATATAAATATCAATACATTAATATATACATAAACATTTACAAAAAACTACATTAATGATGTGAAAAAATTATTCACTTCTTATGTTTAATGAAAGACAATGAGCACCATGCAGAGCTTCCAAGAAGGCTGCACATTGAAAAACAGCTTAATTCTGGCTCTCCCAGTCTTTAAACTGGAACTTAGCATAGAAAGCCAGTGGTCCTAGATTTCTGGGAAATTTTCAGTAACAGACTAGTAAGTGCACTGCATAGAGGTCAGGAAAAAAATATAAAGGACCAGGAGGAAAACCAGCTACAAAAATTGAGGAAAAACACAGTCTGGGAAAAGTATTGCAGTTCAGAAAGAAGCACTGTAAGTTCAAGTCATGACTTCCAGTAACCTAGAGGAAAGTATAAAGCAGCTGGCCACAGACCTGGTTAAAATAAACCAAACACTGATGGAGTATATCAACGCAAACAATAAAAAGCTGGAAAAATGGAAGAAGCTTTGAAAAGATATTCAGATAAGGTGGCAGAACTGCAAAACTCAAGGTCGAAATGAAGAAGAGGTTTTCCCAATGAAAGAATAGGGCATCCACCTTCCAGGCCCTGCTGTGAGGGTTCCTGGTGTAGAATTTGCTTAACTGGTGGTTCTCGGGGAAGGCAAAGAGATACACCTCTGGGGTCCCCCACCTCTAGATCAGAAGTTTGAAGGTGCTGGGCTCCAATTTCCATTTGTGTGGCTCTAGGAGATTTCTGTTTAAATCGTCTGCCAGTGAATTTTGTTTGCCTGGCAGGAATCGAGCTTGTAGATGGACTTGGCTGTTCAAAGCAGTGTCCCACAGGGCCATGGCTAGCCTGCAGAATGGGTAAGAAAGGGTTCCACCCTGCTTGTTTATGTACCACGATTGTGGTGTTGTCTGTTTTTATCAGCAGTTGTCTTGGAAGGATTAGGTATCTGAAAGCTGTCAGAGCATTCTGTACAGCTAGCATCTCTTTTTGAATTATGTGCAAGAGAATTTGGTTGGGCTCCAGTGGCCCTGAATGCCATTTCCCTGCCATGTGAGCCCCCCGTGCATAGTCTGATGCATCTGTAGTCAGGGTATGGGCGGAGTGGGGTTGAGTAAAAAGCAGTCCCTTGTTGTAGTTGCAAGCTTCTGCCCACCAAAGGAACTCTGCCCTTAGAACAAGGTATGACAGGAATAACAGTTTCCAGGTCCTGAGAATGCTGGCACCAAAGACTTTTTAAGTACCAGTGAAGTTTCCTCATATGCAGTCTTGCTTATGGAATTAGAAGAATACATGAGGCCATGAACCCTGGGGCTTGCAGTATTTTTCTTGCAGATAACTGGGTTCTGGTGGCCATTTGTTTGAAAAAGTCCGTCAGATAGGCCTGTTTTTCTTAAGTGAGAAATGCCATCTGGGAAGTTGTGTCCAAGTTTGCTCCCAGGAATACAATCTTTTGATTGGGTACCAGTTGTGATTTATTTTTGTTGATGGTGTACCCCAATGAAGTGAGAAAAAGAAGTTATGCCTTACCATAACATTCCATCTGTATTGTTGATCCTCGTTCAGTCATTACGCATGGGTATCAGTTCAGACCTCGGAACAGAGCCGGCCATTTTCCAAGCTCACGTCAGCTTCAAACTCTCGAGCTAAACTCTTACCCACAATCCCCCTCTCTGTTACCTCAGATTGAGTTTGCAAGTCAAAGATGGTAGAGGCTACCTCTGGTCAAATAACCTAAGAGAACCGGATGGTGAGATCCACTAGAAACCACAGGAGGGGGAAGGAGGGAGGGTCGTAATGACTGAATGAGGATCAACAATACAGATGGAACATTATGGTAAGACATAACTTCTTTATCTGATACTGTTAATCCTCGTTCATTCCTTACGCATGGGACAGAGTGCCCAGCTACCTCTATTCCTGGGAGGCTCTCATGGAAGGACATTCCTGAGCACCACAGAACCAAAAGATGCTCTTCCCCTAGAGGCCAAATCCAATTTGTAATGATTGATGAAGGTATGAGGTGTAGCCCAAGCTGCAGCTGCACAGATGTCATGTAAAGAAGCTCTGGCATGGAAGGCAGCAGAAGTTGCCACCGACCTTGTTGAATGAGCTTTCATGGTAGTAGGCAACGAGATATTACGTTGTGTGTAAATAAAGGTCACACAGCCCTTCAACCATCTAGCTAATGTGACCTTAGCAACAGCAGATCCTAATCTAGGTCCAGAAAAGGCCAAAAATAACTGGTCAGATTTACGAAAGGACCTAGTCCTGTTTAGGTAAAAACGGATTTGCCTGTGGATATCTAGGGTATGTAAGCAATATTTTCCTCTGTTTGAATGATTGGGAAAGAAAACTGGCAATTCAATCGTTTGATTAATGGACATTTCAGAGATCACTTTTGGCAGAAAAGGTGGATTAGTTCTCAGAGACACTATCTCTATGAAAAATCAAGTATGGACTCTTGATACAGAAAGCTTGAAGCTCAGAAATACGTCTGGCAGAAGTAATGACGACCAAAAACAAGGTTTTCCATGACAAATGCTTGAGGTCCCAAGAAGAGGCTGGTTCGAAAGGTGGCACTGTCAGAGCTTGTAGAACTAATGATAAATCCCATGGGTGAATAGGTTCTCTAAAGGGTGGCTTCAGATGATTCACACCTTTTATGAAGGTCTTGCACAATTTGTGGGACTTGAGAGAAACCTTGGACACCCTCATGAAAATTAGAAATTGCAGCCAAATGAACTCTAATGGTAGAGGCCGATAGACCCGATTGGAAAAGGTCGGCCAGATAGTCTAGTATTATCAACACTGGTGCTGAGAAGGGATCTACTTGTTTATCTTTCAGCAAAAAGGTAAATCTTTTCCACTTGCTCAGATAAGTAATTCTAATGGAAGACTTATGAGATGCAATGAGAATGTCACGTACTGGTAAAGAAAGATCATTCTGCCTGGCAATCAAGGGAATTGGAGTAGCCAAGCAGTGAGCTTCAGGCTGTTCAAGTTGGGATGAATCAGGTTCTGTGGATGTGAGATCAACTCCGGGGTTGGATGGAGAATCCATGGTCGATCTAGTAGGTGAGGCCAAAGGAAGGGGAACCAAATCTGTCGAGGCCAATATGGTACTATGAGGTTTACCTTGCTCTTCAACAGACGGGCTTTCTTCAGAAACTGGGGAACGAGGGGAAAGGGTGGGAATGCGTAAAGAAGACCTGAGGGCCAATCGTGGACTAGAGTGTCCCTGGGTGACTGTCCCGGAAGGGGAATCAGGGTGAAGTAATTGCTGCATATGAAGTTAGTCAGGGATGCAAAGAGGTCGTAGCAAGGACGGCCCCAGCGGTGGAAGAATGCCTCTATCAAGGGATTCAGGGACCACTCATGAGGTTGAAGAATGCACCTGCTGAGTCAGTCTATCACGTTGGAACTCCTGGGAACGTGCATTGCTAGAAGACAATGGTTGGTAGCCATCACCCATTGCCATATCCTCATGGCCTCTTGACAAAGGGGGTAAGATTTGGTTCCACCTTGCTTGTTGACCTACCAGACCACCACCATGTTGTCTGATTGAATTGCAATTGTCCCAGATGGCAGCAGGGGATGGAATGCTTGCAACGCCAGAAGCACCGCCCTCAGCTCTAGAACATTTATATACAAATTGGCCTCCAGTTCGGACCAAGTGCCTTGGACCATCTGTCCCTGACACAGCCCCCCCTACCCCATCAGGGAGGCGTCCGTGGTCACTGTGGCCTTGGGTTGCTGGGGGGAGAAGGGGCGAGACCATTGTGACAGATTGCGTGTCATCCACCAATTTAAATCCTGTTTGCACCTGTGGGTTACTCGAATCATGGCTGAAAGAGGATGCTGAAAAGGATACCATTGGGTGAGCAGTAGCCATTGTAGAAGCCTCATGTGAAACCTGGCCAGGGGAACAATGGTGATGGAGGCTGCCATGGAACCAAACAGCTGCAGAACCGAATGAGCTGTGGATTTCTCCCTTGAAAGGATTGGAATCAGCTGTTGCTTTATCCTTAAAAGTCTGTGCTCTGGAATAGCAGCTCTGCAGTTGTGTGTGTCCAAGATAACCCCTATGAATTCTGTCGACTGAGATGGGGTGAGATTGGATTTTTGCCAGTTTATGGTTATGCCTAGCCTTTGTGCAGAGAGGAGAGAGTATGCCAGGGCTTCTTCCAGTAGATGTCTGGTGGGGGTGGAAATGAGCCAGTCATCTAGGTATGGAAACACCTGGAATCCTTGAAGTCACAAGTGAGCTGTGACAACTGCCATGCACTTTGTGAACACTCTGGGGGCTGTAGAGAGTCCAAAGGGCAGTACTCTGAACTGGTAGTGACTGGCTCCCGCACGGAAGTGCAGAAATCTTCTTGATGGCCTGTCCACTTATGTGGTAGTACACATCTTGAAGATCTATCGAGCACATCCAATCGTCTTTTTCCAAAAGAGGGAGGATAGACTATTGTGGCCATCCGGAATTTTTGTACTCTCACAAACTTGTTCAATAAACTGCAATCCAAAATTGGTCTCCAGTCCCCGGTTTTCTTTGGCACCAAAAATAGTACTGAGTAGAATCCGGATCCTATCTGGTCTGGAGGGACTATTTGGATGACTCTCTTTCTTAGCAGCTTTTTTCTCTCTATTGCTGCTTCTTCCCTTTGACTGGGTGGAACGTCGGGAAGCTTTTTTGAAGGGACAGGACAAAGATCGAAGGGGATATGATCCTTTGTACCCAAGAATCGGTGGTGATGGTTAGCGAGGCAGAAGTGTACAAGGAGAAACATCCCCCAACCACCTCCAGAGGAAAGGGGTTGGGCCACTCTTCAGGAGCGCTAGTAGGATTGGCCAGGGAAAGGATCCCTGGAACCCTGGTTACGTGGACCCCCTCTGCCCCGAAAGGAGAGTCTTCCCTGTGAGTTTCCCCCTCTGCTCTCTAGGGGAGAACTCTGCCTGTGTGTCACGGAAAGGACCCTAAGATTTCTTGAACCATATCTTCCCACTCTTTTGGTTTCGGGAGAAAGCACTTTGAGGGGAAGAATAACGGACACCTACGGCATAACGAGTCTTACCGTCCTGTTCACATCTGGCCAGTGTGCTTTTACCTTTGGGTTCAAACAACGAGCAGGCCTCAATGGGAGTGTTAAGAAAGGAAGTCTTAAAGGGTTCCGCGAAATTGCAAAAGCGCATCCGGGCGTGTCGCCTCAAGACCACAGCTGAACCCGCTGCTCTAGCTGCTCCTTCTGATGCGTGAGATATCAGTTGCATAGAGGAGTTCGATACTGACTCAATGGTGGCCAGCTGAAAGGCCACTGTCACGGACCTCAGACACGGCACCAGCCAAGGTTTCAGAAAGCTCAGAAATCAGATCCCTTTGAATCCTGGTAAAGTGTGCCATATAATTCAGGGACCTGATAAGTAAAGGTCGCCGATGGAAAGGTGCGCTTCCCTATCCTGTCCAGGGCCCGGGACTCTGTTAGGCGGATGGACATTCTGGCTTTCTTCTGCCAAATCCTTTTCTGTTGCAGCCGCCACCACCAAAGCATCCACAGGAAGACCTTTTGACCAATGGGGATCTGTAGCAGGAGGGGACAAAATCTTATCTGGCCTCCGGGGAATAGCTTTGACGGTGTCAAGAGCCTTCCAAGCACACTGCACGATAAGCCCAGACAAGTTAATCGGCAGGTGGAGTAACCCAGGAGGTAGGGGGCCAGGTGCGAAAGGCCTGCAGGAACACAGATTTCTCAGAGGTCGGATTAGAGGACTGCCAGTCACCTCCCTGTTTCAGGATTTCGAGGATATCACCAAAGGATACCTCAGAGGGTGACCGAGGGGATCCTCACCCTCATCAAAATCTGTGTCTTCAGTGAGGGACTCCTCTGTGGAGTCCATGTGCTTCCCCTTACATGAACTTTTCCAGTGGACTTCCTCAGCGGGAGAAGCTGGGGAAGACAGCGGAAAAGGGGTTTCCTGTTGGAATATGTCCTGAGGCCCTTGCATCCGGTGTCCGCTCGGTGCAACTTGTGAAAGCAGTGTACTAGAGGAGGGCAGAGGGGATAGACAGTCCAGTATCACCAGCAGCAGCGAAAGCCTTCTCCATCAGCTGGAAGGCTGGTCCACCTGAAGAGGAGTGAATGTCTAGGACAGGGGTCACCCCTCCCCTAAGTGGCTCAGCCTGCCGACCCAGAGTCCCTGGATGGCTGTGGAGCAGCAAACTATGCATGTCACAACTGAAATCCTGGGTCGTAGCAAAACTTTCCTGCCATGAAGGCAATTGCGGTTCCTTAGTGAGATCCATAAATGGAGCCGCAGACGGGGAAGACTGTGCTATATCCATAGACTTCAAAGGCAATGAAGGAGGAGAAAGTACAGTTGTGTACCCACCATAAATGTAGATGTTAGAGTGTATTCACTGTTGCAGTCATTACTCTTGGGTTATCCTGCTGGCAGGCTACCCTCAGTCTGCCAGAATTCCAAAGTCTAGGTCCAGCGTCGGTTGCTGTCGCCTCTTCCCAGACAGTGCGCCAGGGGTATAAAAGATGCAGCAGACGCCATTTTCTTCAGTTTTTCTTGCCCCAGATGTCAAGTGCCCCCAAATAGGTAGGCTGAAAAATATGCCAATAAAAATGCATGCACAAAAACAACATTTCCTTCATCTACAAGCAAATACACCAAAAAGGTTGTATAGGATAGAGAAGTGCAGATAGACCCAGTAAAGAAAAGGGGAATGGTGGGTGGATAACCTGGACTGCAACAGTGAATACACTCTAACATCTACATTTATGGCAGGTACACAACTGTACTATGTTCATCGTGTTTCACTGTTGCAGTCATTACTCGAGTTGAATCCCAAAGCAGAGGATGGGTGGCTGGGCTTAATAGGATTAGGAGAGGCTATGAGGCCCTGCAGGACTGCAGTGGCAAAGCCTGCTCTGGACTTAGAGTAAAGAGGTAAGTGGTAGTGCTTTGAGAAGGTGAGCACTGAACTCCAGGTTGCAGCCTCTAAGATGTCTTTGGTTGGTACTCCTCTGAGGAAGGCTGCTGAAGTGGCTGCTGCTCTGGTGGAATGAGGCCTCAGAGAAACCCTGTCTGAATGAAAAATGATGAAAGGTTCCACAGCCATGAGTGCTTGTAACTCCAAGACTCGCCTTGCAGAGGTTATTGCTAGGAGCAGAGCTGTTTTCCAGGATAAGAATTTTATATCTGCTGTTGATGCTGGCTCGAAAGGAGGCAGTGCGAGTTTTTCCAAAACATAATTGAGGTCCCAGGCCAGAAATGGTGCTCTCCTTGGAGGCCTAATGTTTTTGGCCCCTCTAAGGTACTGCCTTATTAAAGGATGAGAAAAGATAGGTGGTTCCGCATTGTAATGGGCTGAAATGGCAGAGGCATGAATCTTAATTGATGAGAAAGAAAGGCCTTTGTTCAGCATCTCAGTTAGGTATTGTAAAATCTGTGGGATATTTGGTGCACACGTGTCAATGCCTTGTTCCTGGTTCCAAGCACAGAATCTCTTCCATTTCTCTGCATAAGATTTTCTGGTACTGGGCCTCACATAACATCCAAAACAGCTTTTAAAAGAGGAGTGTTCTGAATGGCTACATTATCCGCCATGCTGCTAGATTTAAGGTCCCGAGTTGGCTGTGCAGGATGTGATTGTTTTGTTGGGTCAGCAAGTGAGAAGTTTGAGGCAATATCCATGCTGGACCTTGAGACAAGCTCTTTAGGATTGGGTACCAGTGCTGGCGTGGCCAGTCTGGTGGAATCGGTATCATTTTTGGCTTCTCTTGTCTGACCTTTAGGAGTACCCTGGGAAGGAGAGGCAGTAGGGGAAAGGCATATACTGTTAGATTTTTCCAGCTGAAGGATAGGGCGTCCACTTTCCATGCTTGCTTGTGATAAATCCTTGTGCAAAATCTCTGCAATTGGCAGTTGTGAGGGGAAGCAAATAGATCTATGTCTGGGCATCCCCATTTCCTTATTATCATGCTGAAGACTTGTGGATCCAGTTTCCATTCGTGGGGATCCATGAGGTTTCTGCTTAGTTCGTCTGCCAGAGTATTTGTTTTTCCTGGCAGGAATTGTGCTTGCAGGTGAACTTGAAAAGCCAATGCTGTGTCCCATAAGGTTATTGCTCGTCTGCAGAGGGGGTAGGAATATGTACCTCCCTGCTTATTTATGTACCACATGACTGTAGTGTTGTCGGTCTTTATCAGTAACTGTCCTGGATGAAGCAGGTCCTTGAAAGCTGTCAGAGCATTTTGAACAGCTAGCATCTTTTTGATTGATGTGAAGATGCATCTGGTTTGCAGACCATGTGCCCTGAATACATTTTCCTGCCATATGGGCCCCCCCAAGCATAATCTGATGCCTCCGTTGTCAGTGTCTGTCTGGCTGTGGGTAGACTGAATGGCAGACCCTTGTTGTGGTGACAGGCTTCTGCCCACCATCGAAACTCCTGTTGCAGGCAGGAAAGGAGTGCAATTACTGTCTCCAGGCTGTGGCAATGCTGAGTCCAAGCACTTTTTAGATACCATTGTAGTTTCCTCATATGCAGTCTGGCATATGGAATTAGTAGAATGCAGGATGCCATGAAACCCAAGGCCTGCAGGATTTTCCTTGCAGATAAGTGGGTTTTTGTTGCCAATTTCTTGAAGTAAGTAGTTAGATGCTTTTGTTTGTTCATGAGATAAGCCATCTGGGCAGTTGTATTTAAGCTTGTACCCAGGAATATTATCTCTTGAGAGGGCACTAGTTTTGATTTCTTTTCGTTTACTGTGCACCCCTAGGCTAATTAGTAATCTTTTTACAAACGCCAGATGCTTTAGAAGAATATCTTTGTTCTCTGCTTGAATTAGGCAGTCGTCCAAGTAGGGATATATTTGAATTCCTTTTTGTCTGCAAAATGCAATTACTGGTGCCAGGCACTTTGTGAAGACCCTGGGTGCAGTAGATAAGCCAAAGGGCAGTGCAGAGAATTGGTAATGCATTGAGCCAGCTATGAATCTGAGGTATCTTCTGCAAGATAGTCTGATTGGGACATGCAGGTAAGCCTCTTTTAGGTCCAACGTTACGAGCCAAGCCTTCTTGCCCAGCATGGGCAGTAGCTGCTGTAGAGTCAACATCTTGAATTTTGGAACTTCCAGAAAAGTATTTAGTATAGACAGGTCCAGTATTGGTCTCCAGGTTTTGTCCTTTCTGGGTACTAGGAATAGTCTGGAGTAAAATCCTTGCCCCTGCTCTTGTTGTGGTACTTGCCGAATAGGTTCATAGGTAGATACTAGGCTATCTGCCCTAGGGAATTTATAAGCCTAGCTGGAGTGTATTTGGCTTCCGCCTCCCTATTAGATTAGCCTACTGTGCGCCTCTGTAAAATAGGTCACAGAAGGTACCCTTTAAGATTAGTTTACTGTGCCTATGTCTAGCAGGGACACAGAAGAGATCCCAGGGGTGAATTTGCGATTTTCCATCCACGCGTCCAGATTTCGCTTGAAGAGGGTCAGCGAGGGGCTATGTCTAACATGAATTGGGATTCTACTCCATAGTGAGGGGAGCCTCTGGAAAATGAATCTGTCCCTCCAGCATGTCCTATTTATTTTTGCGCCGAGGTTTAAGTCCCTGGAGCGTGTAGCTCTAAGGGACTTGGATTTTTTGAGGTGGAGCATGTCCATTAATTCTGGGTTTGACACTGCTTTGTACGTCAGGCATAGATCGCCTCTGAGTAGGCAGTAAGCAACTGAGTAGAGCTGGAGTTTCTTTAGTCGAGCTGCATAGGACATCTGTTTGTAGCCCATGATCTTCTTGGTGAGGTACTTTTGGGGTCTCTCCAGTTGCTGCAGGTGTCAGGTAAGGTACATCCCAAAAGGGGCATTGTATTCAATTATGGGCCTGATGAGTGACGAGTAGAGGGGCACAATGACCTCTCAATCTAGATGCGAACCCTTTTGTGATATAGTGGGCTATATAGAAGGTCTTTCTAACCACTTTGGCAATGTGATTATCAAAGGAGGGATTACTATCTACGTTGGTCCCCAAATCTCTAATTACTTCTTCCGTACTTAATGGATTACCAGCTATGTGGTAATTTGTGGGCACCTTGTTTTTCCCAAAGGAGATGACTATGCACTTTTTAGCATTTAGCTGGAGGCCGTTGCTCTGGCACCAAGCATCCATCTCTGTGAGACCCTTTGGGAGGATGCTTGCATCAGCTGGAGACTCTATTATTGCCCCCAGTTTGCAGTCATCTGAGAACTTTGTCAGCCATAATCCCCCCGTGTTAGCCTGAACCTCAGAGAAGTATATACCGAACAAGAGAGGTCGCAGAACTGAGCCCTGTGGGACGCCACTTGTAACTGGTTTGGATTCGGACATGGCACCTGCAATTCTGACCATGTAGGTTCTATCCCTGAGCCAGTTTGCAACCCATCTTGTGATATAGGGGTTGATATTTAAGCTGGTAAGCTTATTTAGGATGCCAGAGTGGGGTATTGTGTCGAAGGCTTTTGCGAGGTCCAGGTAGGCTGTGTGGACTACCTTGCCCTCATCTATGGCTTTGGTAAATGTTTCAAAGAAATCAATTAGGTTTAAGAGGCAAGATCTGCCCTTAAAGCCGAATTGGGTAGGGTCCAGTGTCTGGAGGCTCCCAATGTCTTTGTTTATGAGTTCCATGATAAAGACCAATCAGCTATTACGGTTTACCATTTTAGGCCCAAGATTGCCAGGCTTGAAAGTAATTGGGGCCCCCCGGGGGCCTTAGTTAAAATTTTTTTTTTTTTTTTGGGGGGGCCCGGGGGGGGGGGGGTTTTTCCCCCGGGGGTTGGGGGGGGGTTTTTCCTTTGGTCAAAAAACCTTTTTTTTTTTCCCGGTTTTTTTTTTTAAATTTTTTTAAAATTTTTTAAAGGGGCCAAAGGGGGGGGGGGAAAAATTTTTTTCCGGGGTTTTTTTTTTTTTTTTCCCCCCTTTTTTTTTTAAAAGGGGGTTTTTTTTTTTTTTTTTATAAAATTTTTAAAATTTTGGGAAAGGGGGGTTTTTCCCAAAGGGAAAAATTTTTTAAGTTTTTTTTTTCCCCCTTTTTTTAAAAAAAAAAATTTTTTTTTAAAAAAAAATCTTTTTTTGGTTTAAATTTTTTCCCCAAAAACCCCCTTTTAACCCGGGAAAGGTTTCCCAAAAAGGGGAAAGGGGCCGGGGTTTTAAAAATTTTTTTTTGGGGAATTTAAATTTCCTTTTTTTTTAAAAATTTAAAATTTTGGGGGGGTTTTTTTAAGCAAAACCTTTTTAAAACCGGGGGAAAATTTTTAAATTTTTTAAAAAAGGGGGGGTAAAACCCCCCCCCTTTTTTTAAACCAAAAATTTTGGGGGGGGGGAAAAAATTTTTAAATTTAGGGGGGGGTTTTTTCCTTTGGGGTTTTTTTTTTCCCCCCCCTTCGGGTTTGGGGGGGGGAAAGGGGGGACCAAAAAAACCCAACCCCCCCTTTAAATTTGCAAAGGCCTATTTGGGGGAAAAAAAAAAATTTTTTTTTTTTGGGTTTTGGAAAGGGGGGGGGCCCCCCAAATTTGGGTTTGGGGCCCCTTTGGTGGGGGGAAAAGGGGGGGGGTTTTTTTTGGGGAAAAAAAAAGGGGGGGTTTTTTTTTAAAAATTTTTTTTTTTTGGAAAAAAAGGGGGGGTTTTTTTCCCCCGGGGGGGGGGCCCTTTTTTTAAAAAAAAGGGGGGTTTTTTTTTTGGGGGGGGGTTTTGGGGGTTTTTCGGGAATTTTTTTTTTTTTTCCCAAAAACCCTGTTTTTTTAAGGGGGGCCCCCGGGGGGTTTGTTTTGGGGGAATTTTTTTTTTTTCCCCCTTCAAAAAATTTTAAAAAATTTTTTTTTAAAGGTTTAAATTTTTTTTTTGGGGGGGGGTTTTTTTGGGCCCCCCCTTTTTTTTAAATTTTTTAAATTTTTCCCGGTTTTTTCCCTTTTTGGGGGGGAATTTGGGGGGGGTTTTGGGTTTTTTTAAAAAAGGGGGAAAAAAAACCCCCCCTTTTAAAAAAAAAAAGGGGGCCCCTTTGGGGGGGGGTTTTTTGGGGGAAAAAAACCCCAAAAAAATTTTTTTAAAAAATTTTTTTTTTTGGGGGGCAAAAAAAAGGGGGCCCTTTTTTTTTTTGGGGGGGGCCCCCGGTTTTTTAAAAAAAGGGGGGGGGGGAAAAAGGAGGGGGCCCCCCAAAAAAAAAAAAAATTCCCCGGGGGGGGTTTTTTTGGGAAAACCCCCCCCCCTTTTTTTTTTTTTGGGGGAAGGGGGAAAAACCCTTTGGGGGGTGCGGGGGGGGGTTTTTTTTTTTTTTTCCCGGGGGGGGAAAAACCCTTTTTTGGGGCCTTTTTTAAGAAATTTTTTTTTTCCGGGTTTTTATGGAGGTGGGTTTGCCCTTTTACCCTTTAAAAAAAAAGGGGGGTTAGGGGGGGAAAAAAGGGGGGGGGCCCCCCCAAAAAAGGGGGGGGGGGGGGGTTTTTTTTTTCCCCCAAATTTTGGTTTTTAAAAATTTTTTTTTTTCCCCCTTTTTTGGGGGGGGGAAAAAAAAGGGGGGCCCCCGGGTTTAAAAAAAAACCCCCCCTTTTTTTTTAAAAAGGGGGTTTCCCCCGGGAAAAGGGGTTTTTTTTTTTAAAAGGGGGGTTTTTGGGGTTTAAAAAATTTCCCTTTCCCTTTTTTTTGGGGGGGGGGGGGAAAAAAAAAATTTTTTGGGGTTTTAAGGGCTGTGACGGGGGCCCCCTTTTTTGGGGAAAATTTTGGGGTTTTGGGGGGTTTTTGGGGGGGGGTTTTGGGTTTTTTTTGGGGGGGTTTTTTTTAAATTTTTTTTTTTGGTTTTTTGGGGGGGTTTTTTTGGGTTTTAATGAAAAGGTTATTTTTGGGGTTTGGGGGGGGGGTTTTTTTCCCCCCCTTTGGGTTAAGAGCTCTGCCTCCAGTTTGGCTGTTTTCTCCAATTTTAAATTTTTTGGGGGGGGGGGGTTTTTAAAAAAAATTTCCTTTTTTTCCCCCCCCCCCGGGAAAAAAACCCCCTTTAAATTTTGGGGGGGGTTTTTTTTTTTTGGGGGGAAAAAATTTTTTTTTAAAGGGGGGGAAAAAAAAAAAAAGGGAGGGGTTTTTTTTTTTTCCTTTAAAAAAAAGGGGGGGGAAAAAGAATAGAGGTTTTCCGGGGGGGGGGCCCCCGGGGGGGGTTTTTTTTTTTTTCCCCCCCCAAAAAAACCCAAAAAAAAGAAAGGGGGCCCCCAAAAAAAGGAAAAAAACCCCCGGGGAAAAAACCCCCCCCCCCAAACCCCCCCGGGGGGAAAAAGGCCCCCCCCCCCAAAAAAAAAAAAAACCCCAAAAAAACCCCCAAAAAAAAACCCCAAAAAAAAAAAAAATTTTTTTTTTAAAAAAATTTTTTTTGGGGGAAAAAAAAATTCACAAAAAAAATTACCCCTTTTTTAAAAACCCCAAAAAAAGGGGAAAACCTTTTTTTAAAAAAAAAAAATTTAAAAAAAAAAAAAAAGGAAAAAACCAAAAGGGTTTTGGGTTTTTTTTAAAAAAAAATGAAAAAAAAAGGGGGAAAAAAAAAAATTTTTAAAACCCCAAAAAATTTTTTTTTCCCCTTTTTTTTTGGGGGTTTTTTCCCCCGGGGCCCCCAAAACCCGGGGGGGCCCCTTTTTAAAAGGGGGTTTTTAAAAAGGGGGGGTTTCCCAATTTTTTTAAAAAAAAAAAAAAGCCCAAAAAAAAAAAATTTTTTTTTAACCTTTAAAAAAAAAAAAAAAGGGGTTTCCCCCCCCCAAAAAAACCGGGGGGGGGGGTTTTGGGGTTTTTTTTTTTTCCCTTTTTTGGGGGGCCCCCTTTTTGGGGTTTTAATTTTTGGGAACCCGGGGGGGGGGCCCTTTTTGGGGGGGGAAAAAAAAAAAAGGGGGGGCCCCAAACCCGGGGGTGTTTTAAAAATTTTTTAATTTTTTTCCCCTTTTTTTCCCCCCTTTAAAAAAAAAAAAAGGGGGGGGGGGCCCAATTTATTTTTGGGGAATTTTTTAAAAAACCTTTTAAAAAATTTTTTCCCCCGGGGGCCCCGGAAAAAAAAAACCCAAAATTTTTTTAAAAGGGTTTTAAAAAAAAAAATTTTTTTTTTTAAAAAAATTTTTTTTAAAAATTAAAAAGGGAAAAAAAGGGAAAAAAAACCCAAAAAAAAAAAATTTTTTTTTTAAAAAAGTTTTAAAAAAAGGGTTTTTGGGGGGGGGAAACCCCCCCGGAAAATTTTGGGGAAAAAAATTTTTTTAAAAAAAAACCCCTTTGGGGGGGGGGGCCCCCCCCAAAAAAAATTTTTAAAAAAAATTTTTTTGGGCTTTTTTTTTTGGGGGGGGGAAAAACCAAAATTTTTAAAAAAAGGGGTTCCCCCGGGGGTTTTTTTGGGGAAAGGGCCCTTTTAAAATTTTAGGAAAAAAAGGAAAATTTTCCCCAAAAAATTTTTTGGGGTTTAAAAAAATTTTTTTTTTTTTAAAAAAAAAAAAATTTTTTAAAAAATTTTTTCCCCCCCTTTTTTGGGGTTTTTTAAAAAAAAATTTTTTAAAAGGGGGCTTTTTTGGGAAGCCCCCCAAAAAAAAAAATGGGGTTTTGGGGGCCCCCGGGGGGGTTTCCCCCCTTTAAAAAATTTAATTTTTTCCCCCTTTTTAAAAAAAAAAGGGGGGGGGGGAAATTGGTTTAAGGGGCCCCCGGGGGGCCCCCCAAAAGGGGGAAAAAAACCCCCCAAAAAGGGGGGTTTTTTCCCCTTTTTTTTTTCCCGCCCCAAAAAAAAAAACCCCTTTTGGGGAAAAAAAATTTTTTCTTCCCTTTTAAAAAAAGGGGGGGGAAAAAAAAAGGGGGGGGGCAAGGAAAAAAAAAAATTTTTTTTTTTGGGGGGCCCCCCTTTTTGGACCCCAAAAAAATTTTTTGGGGGTTTTTTTTTTTTGGGAAAAAATTTAAAAGGCCCCCATTCCCTTTTTTTTTTTTTAAAAAAAAGGGGGGGTTTTTTTATTTTAAAACCCCCCCCGGGCCGGGGAAAAAAAACCCCCCCTTTTTTTTTGGGGGGGTTTTTTAAAAAAAACCCCCAAAAAATTCCGGGGGAAAAAAAATTTTTAAGGGTTTTGAGAGGGCACTAGTTTTGATTTCTTTTCGTTTACTGTACCCTAGGCTAATTAGTAATCTTTTTACAAACGCCAGATGCTTTAGAAGAATATCTTTGTTCTCTGCTTAAATTAGGCAGTCGTCCAAGTAGGGATATATTTGAATTCCTTTTTGTCTGCAAAATGCAATTACTGGTGCCAGGCACTTTGTGAAGACCCTGGGTGCAGTAGATAAGCCAAAGGGCAGTGCAGAGAATTGGTAATGCATTGAGCCAGCTATGAATCTGAGGTATCTTCTGCAAGATTGTCTGATTGGGACATGCAGGTATGCCTCTTTTAGGTCCAAGCTTACGAGCCAAGCCTTCTTGCCCAGCATGGGCAGTAGCTGCTGTAGAGTCAACATCTTGAATTTTGGAACTTCCAGAAAAGTATTTAGTATAGACAGGTCCAGTATTGGTCTCCAGGTTTTGTCCTTTCTGGGTACTAGGAATAGTCTGGAGTAAAATCCTTGCCCCTGCACTTGTTGTGGTACTTGCCGAATAGGTTCAATGGTAGATACTAGGCTATCTGCCCTAGGGAATTTATAAGCCTAGCTGGAGTGTATTTGGCTTCCGCCTCCCTATTAGATTAGCCTACTGTGCCTCTGTAAAGTAGGTCACAGAAGGTACCCTTTAAGATTAGTTTACTGTGCCTATGTCTAGCAGGGACACAGAAGAGATCCCAGGGGTGAATTTGCGATTTTCCATCCACGCGTCCAGATTTCGCTTGAAGAGGGTCAGCGAGGGGCTATGTCTAACATGAATTGGGATTCTACTCCATAGTGAGGGGAGCCACTGGGAAATGAATCTGTCCCTCCAGCATGTCCTATTTATTTTTGCGCCGAGGTTCAAGTCCCTGGAGCGTGTAGCTCTAAGGGACTTGGATTTTGTGAGGTGGAGCATGTCCATTAATTCTGGGTTTGACACGGCTTTGTACGTCAGGCATAGATCGCCTCTGAGTAGGCAGTAAGCAACTGAGTAGAGCTGGAGTTTCTTTAGTCGAGCTGAATAGGACATCTGTTTGTAGCCCATGATCCTCTTGGTGAGGTACTTTTGGGGTCTCTCCAGTTGCTGCAGGTGTCGGGTAAGTACATCCCAAAAGGGCATTGTATTCAATTATGGGCCTGATGAGTGGCCAGTAGAGGGCACAATGACCTCTCAATCTAGATCACGAACCCTTTTGTGATATAGTGGGCTATATAGAAGGTCTTTCTAACCACTTTGGCAATGTGATTATCAAAGGAGGGATTACTATCTACGTTGGCCCCCAAATCTCTAATTACTTCTTCCGTACTTAATGGATTACCATCTATGTGGTAATTTGTGGGCACCTTGTTTTTCCCAAAGGAGATGACTATGCACTTTTTAGCATTTAGCTGGAGGCCGTGGCTCTGGCACCAAGCATCCGTCTCTGTGAGACCCTTAGGGAGGATGCTTGCATCAGCTGGAGACTATTATTGCCCCCAGTTTGCAGTCATCTGAGAACTTTGTCAGCCATAATCCCCCCGTGTTAGCCTGAACCTCAGAGAAGTATATACCGAACAAGAGAGGTCGCAGAACTGAGCCCTGTGGGACGCCACTTGTAACTGGTTTGGATTCGGACATGGCACCTGCAATTCTGACCATGTGGGTTCTATCCCTGAGCCAGTTTGCAACCCATCTTGTGATATAGGGGTTGATATTTAAGCTGGTAAGCTTATTTAGGATGCCAGAGTGGGGTATTGTGTCGAAGGCTTTTGCGAGGTCCAGGTAGGCTGTGTGGACTACCTTGCCCTCATCTATGGCTTTGGTAACCGTTTCAAAGAAATCAATTAGGTTTAAGAGGCAAGATCTGCCCTTAAAGCCGAATTGGGTAGGGTCCAGTGTCTGGTGGCTCCCAATGTCTTTGTTTATGAGTTCCATGATAATACGCTCCATAGCTTTACAGACCAGACTAGTCAGGCTTATGGGGCGATAGTTCCCGGGGTCCATTGTGGCACCATCTTTGTGGAGTGGGACCACTGTAGCTGTATGCCATTCTTTGGGTACATATCCTGCAGTAAGGCTAAGTTTGAACAGTGACTTAATGTTAGGGTTCAGTTCTTCTTGGAGCTCGTGTAAGACACAGCCTGGGACACTGTCCGGTCCCATAGATGCTGTGTTTTTTGCTTTGGAGAGGGCAGCTTTCACCTGTGATGTCAGGGAGGTTACATTCAGTTGGGATAGGCATTTGCTCCTTTGGGGGTTTGCTGAATCTGTCTGCCAGGATGTTGGCTATGTCTGTAGGTTCGGTATATTTTGTACCGTTATGCAACAATTCAGAGCATATCTGGGAGTTTCCACCCATATTCCTGACATAACTAAAGAAGGCCTTGTGATTATCTTTAGTGTCTAGGGCAATTTTTCTTTCAAAACTGGCCTTTGATGATTTTATGAGGGATCGAAGTTTCTTGCTAATACTGATCAGAGATGCCTTCCCTTTTTGGCATTTTGCTCTGTCATGTAGTAGCTTCCTCCTTTTGTTGTATAGCTTATTTACGGCCGGGGTCCACCAGACAGGTCTCCTGTTTTTGGAGGAGTGAGTCTTGGTTTTATTTGGGATAGCACGATCCATGCATTCCTGCAGATGCTCATAGAATGCATTTGTAAAGGATTCTATGGATTGGGCTGTATTATCCTCTGGCCCGGGGGCTTTGAAGGAATCCACCTCAGTCTTGAGCAGTGCAAAGTTGGCTTTTGAGAAATTCTATACTGTGATTTCCTTGGCTGGGGGTGGGGATGGGATATGGATGTCCAGGGAAATTTGTTTATGGTCTGATCTTACCAATGAGGGGTTTACCTCTGGTGTGGAACAGAGTCCCCATGTTGGCGATGACCAGGTCCAATATGTTGTTCCCTCTTGTGGGAGTGGTGACCAGTTGTTCCATCACGTTAGAGTTTATAAATTCAAAGAACCGTTGGGCGAGGGCGTTTGGGCTTGAATAGTTTTCCCAGTCAATGTTTGGGTAGTTGAAGTCACCCAATAACATAGCGTTTGGAGAGACCTTCATATTCTCCAGTGTTCTCAGGAATGCCAAGTGGGGTTCCTGTAATAGGGAGGGTGTTCTGTAGCAGGCTACAAACTGAAAGGCAGTTTTGCCCGCTGTTAGTTGCACATGGATGGCTTCCGATGCTTCGTGCAGTGCCACTAACCTGGAGGTGTAGGTATCTTTGATGAATATAGATACTCCCCCTCTTTTTGTGCTTCGGTCCCCTGGAGGTGTAGGTATCTTTGATGAATATAGATACTCCCCCTCTTTTTGTGCTTCGGTCCGAGCTTTGGGGCCGAAACGCATGGTATGAGTTATAACCTGGTAGTGCTGGGGTGCTCTCAGGAGCCTTGAACCAGGTTTCTGTTACTGCACAGACATAGATTTTCTCCATATTGAGGAGAGCCTCGAGTGCGTGCATCTTGAGGTTTAGACTTCTTTCATTGAGTAGCATTACCTTTAGTTTTTTTATCCTGGGGTTGTCGATGGAGGTGGGTTTGTCCTTTCAGCCTTGCCTAAAAAAGGCACTATGGGGGTGGCAAGAGCCTTGGCCAGTATACGAAAGCCTAAGGGTGACAGGTGCAAGCCGTCCCTAGCGAAGCAACGGGTTTGTTGAGCATGTCATCCCAGGCTGACAGACACTGAATCCACTTTGAATGACACCAATACTTTAGCCAATTGTTGAAACTGATCATTTTGTCTTTATACTGTGGCATCATTCTTGGTGAGGGCAAGATGCTACTCAAAGTCAGGGTCATACCAGCCTGGGCTACATGATCAGAGAGCTCCTCTATGTCTCTTTTCATGTAGTCCAGAGAGGTACGTCTCAGGTCATTCACACCAGCATGGACAATGACGGAGTCATACTTGTACTTACTTTGGAGTGACCTGAGTGCTTGCGTTATGTGGCGGATCCTGGCACCCGACAGGCAGCTTACAGTGACCTTCTCCTTGTTCAGTCTGGTGAGCGGGACGTCAGTGTGCTGGACAATAGAGTCCCCTATAACAAGTGTGTTTGGCCTTAAGGGCTGTGACTGAGGCACACTGATTTTGTGAGATATGTGATTTGTGGGTATTGTTGAGGGGTGGCTGTTGCTTGGATATCTGCTTAGGAGGTCTTTGCTGTTTAGGCAGATTTTTATTTAGAGCCTCTGAGTATGTTTTTGTGGGTTTATGTGTTTGGTATGCAGATGCAATAGGTCTATGTGAGACTGGATTTGTGGTGCAGGTGGTTACCTTTTCCTCCCGACTGACTGCCAGTCTTGGGTTGAGAGAGCTCTGCCTCCAGTTTGGCTGTGTAACTGCATCTCTCACATGTATCATAGTTTGTTGGAAGGAGGAGAGGGTTGTCTGTGTACATAAGGCAACTATAACATTGCCTCAAAATTCCCAGATTCACCAGCTGGACTGGAGAGTAACCCTGAAACTGACCCTTGGACATACCAGATTAGTATAAGGAACTGGTTTTTTACTGATCAGATTAGGGAAGGGAACTTATTTTAAACTTGATCAGGAAGGACCAATCGGGAGCCTAATACTTATGAGAAGTCAAGGAGGGTGTAGTGCTTTAGTTAGTTAGTGTTTCCTTATAAGAGCTGAGCAAGTGCAGGGCTTTAGAAAGAGAATAGAGTGATTACTTACAGTTTGAACAGTTCTAAGGGAAAAAGTGAACAGCAGACCTTGTGGAGCCTGGAATAGTCTAAACCTGTTTAGGCAGCACTGCCCGACGCTGCTCAGCACGCAAAACCGCGCAAAAAGAGAGCCGCAGTGCCCCAAGAGAGAGAGAGACCAAGGAGCCTAGAACCGACCCAAAATGGCCAACAAAACCACAGCCCCCAGGCAGCAACCACTCCCCCAGGGACAGGCAGGCTGCCCAGTGCCAACCACCGCCAAACACAGAGACACACCCCCCCCAGCCCAAGCAAGCACCAGCCCTCCAAAAACCTCCAAACAGTTCAGAACAGCAAATCTGTAACTGAACTTTCTTAACTTTCAGAAAGTGGGAAAAAAGCAAGATTGTCTTGTTTTTTTTTTTCTTTTTTGTTGTAGTTTAAAGGTAGCAGAGATACACAAGCAGCAAAATATTCACAACAGTGCAATAAATGACCCCACACTTGAGTGCTAGGCCAAAATCAGGTAAAATGCAGTTTTTAGAGGAAAAAACAATTTAAAATTAAGTGCAACACAGGAAATGCAGTAAACAGGCTCTAGAAGTACTGTTACTGTTACAGATATAAACTTTAGCAAGCTGGAAAATGCCAAACAGTAGGAGGCAAAGCAGTAAAACTTAACAAAAAATCAGAAGAAAATACTTAAAATCACAAAAGTGGCTCCTTTTCTTCTCTCAGCGTTTTCTCCCCTTGGTAGGTGCTTCAGCAACAACTAGCAAGCCTGGAAAGATGCCAAAACCATGAGGCAGCCCTCATGTCCATGAGGGCTGTAATTTGTTTTTGTGCCTCTGCCCATTGATTGTGTGGCAGGTCTGGCATACCTTTTGACCTTGGTAGAGTGTGAAAATGGAACCTGTAGCCTTGGGACACTGTTCAGGACCCATTTGTCTTTGGTAACCTTTTGCCAATTTGATGAAAAAAGTGCTAGTTTTCCTCCTAAGGGGGCTGCAAAAAGAAAAGTGCTTGGATCTGGCAGAGGAAAGTCATTGGGACTGTTTCCTGTAAGGCTGTGATTTGTCTTCTCCGCTTTTGGAGGTAGGAGCACCCCATTGTTTAGGCCTGTATGAGCCTCGGGGCTGAGATCTGCTTCTGGGATGCCTGTATCTGCCTCTTTGTGGCCTGTCTGACACAGGAAAGGACCAATTTTTAGAAGGCCAGTTCCTGCTAAACCTGGGTGGCTGTACCTGTAAGAAATCCTTGACTGTCTGCATGGATTTTGCTTTATCCTCCATTTTTTTTCAGCACCTCTTCTGATTTAGTACCAAACAAAGTATCATGATGTAATGGTGTATCTAATAATTTTGCTTTAATGTGATCAGGCAGATTCTGTTCCTTTAACCAAGCATGCCTTCTAATAACAGTACCTGTAACAGCGGCCCTGCAAGAGGCCTCCAGTGAATCATAACCACATTGCAAAGTATGCTTTCCCACTTGTTCAGCTGCATGCAATAAATCCTGCAACTCCTTGTTCTCTGAACATTCAATATTTGTCAACAATTTTTGTTTAAGCAGTGAAATGAAATATTGCTGATATTTAAGCATATGAAACTGACAATTTAAAGCCCTTACAGCTAGGGTAGAAGAAGTGTAGACTTTTTTCCCCCCATCTGTCTAGAGCCCTAGAATCCCTATCAGAGTGGACAGGGTTTTTTGCAGTGGAAGCCTTGACCCCTTTGGGACCCTGAGATATAGTTTCTGGGTCAGCAGCAGGGTTTTTATATAGGAATTTGAGAATCCGGGACCCTGTAGTATCAGTCTGGCTTAGCAGGTGCAGGGGGTAAAGAGTCAGGGGACAGGCCAGACTCTGAAAATACATCTACAATGTCTAGAACAGGTGGAATATCAAGGGGTCTGTGCTGAGGAAGTAGTAGAAAGTCCTAGAGCCTTTTCTTAGATTCAGAATAATCTTGGCTCTCCCAGTGGAAATGCTCCCTCATGGTATGCAGGGTTTCCCCAAAATAATAATCCTCAGGAGAAGAGGATGAAGGAATGGATTCTTCAGCATCAGAATCCTTATAGGGAAGCATGGAGTAATCCTGTTCAGAAGAGGAATCAGAGGAAATAGAAACCTGTTCAGAAGAATCATACTCTGTCTCTTGCCTACGCCTCTTATCAGGAGGGGGATGGGAGCCCCTGATCAAAATAATTAGGTCTTCGGCCATTTTGAGCATCTGTTTTTTAGGCATGGAAGTCTTTAGAGCTGCTTTAGTCTTTGAAGCTGAAGATGGCTTAATATATAGTTGTGTAGGTCTGAAGACACCCTCAGAAGCAGATGCCTGCTCAGCGGCTCCGGAGCCATCTGAGGGAATGATGTCAGAGTGTCCAATACCTTGAGTATCCAGAGGCCCAGCCGGCTCCACGTGGGAGTCGAAGCAGCCTGTGGCTCTGAGGTAGCGGGCGCCAGGGGCTGCGAAAGCGCCTCACTGAGAACCAGCAAACCGGCGACTAGCCTAGCAGAGGCCTTGTCATCAGTTTTGGACCTCGGATGCCTATCCTTTTCCTTGTCCTTGCGTTTTTTGTAAACTCCGGTCGGCTGGTCCGACGGCATAATATAATTAAATCTTCGGCCAAAGTAATGAAATGCAAAATCGAACTGATGCTTAGTGCGTTGGTTAAATCTAGCACAAAACCGACAGTTAGCAACATTGTGATCAGGGCCTAGGCAAGGAATACAGTAAGAGTGAAAATCCTTATGAGGTATGAAATACAACTGTTAACTTTTTCTGACATCAGTCTGGAGCAAGAAAAAAAGTTTCCACAACGGGGTACTTAGCTTTAATGAAGACTTCTGTTCTGAAATTCGGATTTGAATATCTCAGGAGTCGGCCGACCGGCACTTGCGAACTGCTTTTGCTTCAGGCACCGTGCGGCAAGAAAGACTGGAGAAAATGGCGTCGGCTGCATCTTTTATACCCCTGGTGCACTAACGTCAGGGAAGGTGACAGCAACTGACGCCGGACCTAGACTTTGGAATTCTGGCCGACTGAGGGTAGCCTGCCAGCAGGATAACCCAAGAGTAATGACGGCAACAGTGAAACACGATGAACATTAAGAAGGGGTCTTTGGAGATGGGTGATCACCTCCCAAGGAAGGATAGTTCCTGGGGGGTGGGATACTTCAGGCCAAGAGCACCTGATCCACAAGACGCAACACATCGTTTTCGGAAAGGTTTCTAGTGGACATCACCAAGACTGAGGGAGAAACAGGCCTGTCCACAGAAGAGGCAAACTCGGTGCCCATCTCAGCAGTCTGCACCAAGAACAATGGTGCCAAGAGAGACTGGACTACGGGTGTCTACACCAAAGAAGTCATCGGTGGCGAGGTCATGGTCTGCACAGACACATGGATCGGTGCCAAAGTGGTTGTCGGAACCAAAGCCGGAACCGACAAAACTGGAGTCAACAATAAAGGCGTCGGTTCCGAGTAAGATGTCAGAGCTGATGTGGTCAAGGTCTGCACTGACTGAACAGTCGGTGCCGATACAGTGGTAATAGTCTGAACAGAGGAGGCCCTCGGTGCGATATAGTGAAGGCTGCAGGAGAAGACAGAGCCACGATCACTAATGGAGCCGAAGGCCTCGGTGCCGAAGGTCTAGGCACCGAAAGTAAATGTCAAAAAAACAGCAAAGGTTCCAAGCATGGCTTAGTTCAAAATATCTAATTGGTACAAAAAATACACAGGGTAAGTGCTTTCACGGACCAAAGCTCCGCTTCATCAGACCATAATAAAGCATGTCAGCAGTTACTCAACATTTAAACCTGTTTCATCCAATACAAATCAAGTTTGAGAGTGATGTAATAATTGGCATTAATAAATAAAAATGTACAAAAAACATATATATATATATATATATATAAATACATATATATATATATATAAAACTTGTAGTTACTGATATGCTTGGACTGATAGATGAGAATAACTATAGGCACCGAAAGCACTGGGGCTGACTTGAGTGAGCTCCGGAGCCAAAACTTTAGCCTTTTTAGGTTTTGGTTGGCAGGAGTCCCCAGCCGGGGAACGAGGCAAGATTTAGTGAGTAGGAACATCCAAGATTTTCTTATGGGCTCTAGGAGGGGTTGAGGCCTCCGACCCAGAAATAGCCTCTGAAAAGGGAGCTTTAAGAAGTCCCTTCAGTATCAGCTTGTTTTTCCTTTCCAACAAGGTTCTATTTAAAAAGTTCTCATAAATAGTACAGGGCGGGTCAACAGACAAGTGGGACGCCCCCAAACAATAAACGCACAAAGAGTGTGCATCAGACGTTTGTGTCCACAATCAGAACACCGTTTAAACCCCGGACTACCTTTCTTATCTGCCATAATAGTTAAATTAGAAAGCAGAAAAGGGTACCAGCAGTGGTAGAAAAGAATACCCGAAGGTATGAGAAAAAGGAAAGGATTACCAATGATGGTAAGGAAAGAATACCTCGCGGTAAAAATGTAGAGAGGAGAGAAGAAAAGCCTGAATAAAGTATGATCGCTAGATGCGATAGGGTAAGAGACAAAATACAAACTTTTCTGACAGAAAGGTAATGAATGGCTATTCAACAACAAACAACTGTACTTCGCTCAAGAGAAGCAGCTTGACACGACCGAATGGCAATGCGGCAAATGAAATCTGGGGTAACAGGGAGAGGGGGATTGTGGTTAAGAGTTTAGCTCGAGAGTTTGAAGCGGACGCGAGCTTGGAAAATGGCCGGCTCAGTTCAGAGGTCGGAACCGATAATCCTCGTTCATTCCTTACGCATGGTTAACAATATCAGATCGCTTTTTACAAAGGCCAGGTGCTGAAGCAGCAATTCCTGAGTGTCCGCCTGAATCAGGCAGTCGTCCAAGCATGGGTAAATTTGGATATTTCTTTGCCTGCAATATGCAATGGCTGGAGCCAGGCATTTTGTGAATACCCTGGGTGCTGTAGATAAGCCAAAGGAAAGTGCAGAGAACTGATGGTGCATAGATCCTGCCATAAAACAGATATTTCCTGCACGACTCCCTTATGGGGATGTGCAGATAAGCTTCTTTTGAGTCTAGGGTGACTAACCAGGCATCCTTGGCTAGCATAGGGAGAAGCTATTGTAGGGCAAGCATTTTGAACTTTGTGACCACCAGGAAGGTGTTGAGAATTGAAAGATCCAGGATTGGGTGCCAAGAGCCCTCTTCCCTGGGTACCAGGAAAAGTCTGGAGTAAAAACCCTGACCCCTTTGGTCTACTAGAATAGGCTAAATAGCTCTGATATTGAGAAGGGAAAGCACTTGTTTTTTAGCCTCTGCCCACTGATTTGGAGGAAGATCTGGAAACCCGCTTGGGGTTGGCAGACAGTGGAAGTAAAATTTTTATCCCTGGGATACAATGTTGAGGACCCACCAGTCCTGCGTGATGGGCATCCAGTTTTTTGCATGAAGGGCAAGTTTTCCTCCTAAGGGCACAAGCAATTGGGCAGGGCTGGGAAGTAGAGGTGAGAAGTTATTGTGAACTTTTTCCATAGGGAGGTGGCTTACCACTCCCTGATTTAGGGGTGGGGGCACTACATTGCTAGATCTCTGCATACCCTGAGACTGTAGTCTGGGTGGTCTGTTTCCCCTTGGTCTTGTCTGGGAAGGCCTGGAGGGGGCTGGAAAGGACCAGTGTTTTGAAGGGCAGTGCCTACTGAACCTAGGTGGCTGCACTTGTAGGAATTCTTTAACAGTTTGCATAGATTAAGCTTTTTCTTCCATTTTTTAAGAACTACTTCTGCTCTGGTGCCAAACAAACCGTCCTTATTTAAAGGTGTGTCAAGTAATTTGGATTTGACATGATCTGGCAAGGTCTGTTCTTTCAGCCAAGCATGGCTTCTGAGTACAGAGCCAGTGAATGCAGCCCTGCAAGATGCTTCTAAGGCATCAAAACCACACTGCAAAGTATGCTTACTAACTTGGTTTGCAGAATGCATAAGCTCTTGCAAATCTTTATTTTCTGCACAGCTTGGAAATATTACCATTTTCTGTTTAATTAGTTCCACAATATGTTGCTGGTACTTCAGCATGTGAAAATGGCAATTCAATGCCCTGATAGCAAGAGTTACAGAGGTAAATACCTTTTCCCCCCCCATCTGTCTAAAGCCCTGGAATCCCTGTCTGAAGGGGTAGGATATTTGGCTGTAGTAGCCTTAGTACCTTTAGGTCCTTGGGAAATGATCTCTGGATCAGCAGTAGGATTCTTGAAAAGAACCTGTGGGAGTCAGGTACTCTGTAGCACCCATCAGGTTTCCTAGGGGCCGGGGGTAAGGTGTCTGGAGTAAGACTGGATTCCATAAAAATATCATCCACAACATCTAGGACAGGGTGGATGGCTAAAGGCCTGTGCTGAGGCAACTCTAAAAATTCTCTGAGACTCTTTCTGGATTGAGGATAATCCTGGCATTCCCAATGGAAATGCTCTCGTAGTGTCTGCAAGGTTTCACCAAAAGAAAAATCCTCTGGAGGGGCGGCAGAGGGAATGGATTCCTCTGCATCAGAATTATCATTGGCTGATAAGGGCATGCCCTGATAATCAGAGTCATCGGACTCCTGGTCTGTAGAGTCTGAAGGCAACTGCATTCTTTGTCTCTTAGCAAGGGAAGGCTGGCATCCTCCTATTAGTGTAATAAGGCCTTCAGCCATTCTAAACATTTGTTTTTGTGGCATGGGTGCCTGAGCATGAGCTTTGGTCATTGGTTTTCTAGGCATTGTGCGTACTCTGGGCCTAAGAAACTCAGCGGTTTTGGCAAAGACAGAAGTCGTCGGTTTGATTTGAATATTGGTAGGATGAAAAACACCCTCAGAAGCCAGGAACCTGCACAGCAGCTCCAGACCCATCCAAGGTACAGACATCCATCCCCTGGTTCCATAGTCGAAGAAGCATCTCGCGGCATACCGGACTCTGAATGGGTCTCAGCAGAGGCCTGCGAATCCATAGAAGCAGGCATCAGGGGCTGCAAAGGCACCTCACTGAGTACCGGCAGACTGGCGACTAGCTTAGCAGAAGCATTGTCGGCAGTTTTGGATCTATGTGGTCTGTCTCTGTCTTTATCCTTGCATTTTTTTGAAAGATCAGTAGTCGGATGGCTTACTGAAGCCATTTCGGAGTACGGAGAATGAGATCAAAATAACTTGGCAACAAAAACAGCCAGATGACGAATGGTTCAGGCATTAAACAAGGCACAAAACCGAGAGCGAGGGACATCATGGTCTGGGCCTAAACAGGTGACACAGTAAGAATGAAAATCTCTGAGGTATTTGCTTTCCACAGGCAAGACAATAACTTTTTCTGACATCAGTTAGAGCAAGAAAAAAGGATCCCCAACAGGGTACTTAGCTTTAGAGGACTTCAGGATGATTAACTCGAAAACGAAAATTTCAGGTAGTGGCCGACCGGCACTTGCGAACTGCTTCCGCTTCGGGCTCCTCCTCAGCAAGGAAAACTGATGTAATGGCATCGGCTGCCTGTTTTATACCCCTGACGACCTGACGTCATGGAAGAAGCGACAGCATCAGATGCAGAAATACTAAGACTCTGGTATTCGGGCCGACTGAGGGCTACCTGCAAACAGATAACCCAAGTGTGATGACTGCAACAGTGAAACACTAAGAACATCCTTAAATTTTCTGCTGTACCACAGATGCTGGAAAGAACGGACTGTACTAAAGTACAAATAAGCAACTGGACTGCTATACCACAACAAGAATTGTTAATTGAAAGGGCACATTGTGTTGTATGCTCCAAACCTGGCTATGAGAAAACAATCTAGACCTTTAACAGTAAAAATGCAATCTTACCAGCAGGAGGAGGAGTTTATTTTGACAAAACTGTGGCAGAAGGGCAAAGTACTAAAAGTGGGAGACAGCAGAGCGTTTGTGGAGAATGACTACTCATTGCACACCATGCAGAAGAGAAATAAATGTATTCACAGAAGGAGATTATGTTTCTTCTTCTTCTGGTAATAAAGACCACAGAAAGACTATGCTAGTGAAATCTTTTCCAGTTTTTCAATGAAAAATAATTGAGAGAAAAGCACAGAAGCTGACGAGAAGAACTGAGAGTGCACTACAGATGAAGCTGAGACAGGGTTTGGAAGATGGAGCTGAATGGGAAAAGAACAAAAGAATCTGGAAATATTGAACTTTCTTGGACTTTGCTAAATGTGTAGGGGACTCTAAAGCATATGCCCTACTTCATGTTATTAATGTTCAGAAAAATACTCAGGAGAGAGGAAGGGGAGGGAGGAAGTTAACTGTAAGCAAAACATTTTTTTTCTTAACAAAAGTGTGCATGATTTTCTCTGCATGTTATAAAGTATTTTTGTTAAAAATAAAAAAATACTTTAAGTGTAATAGGATACTAGTGTAAACAGGTGCTTCTGTTTAGTCATTTGTTTCCTTCTCCTTTCTCTCTTTCTCCATGTTCAGTTTTAAGAAATGCAGTCACTGCAATGTAACGGGGGGGGGGGGTCTGTTTAAAAAAGCACGCCAAAAGAAAAATTAGTGTGCTTTTTCACATTCTTGCACAGGGGAATGACTATTAGCTTTATACAATAAAGTTTTGATAGAAAGCAAGAAAATGAAAAAGAATATTGAATATTATAAAGGTCTTTTTTTCTAGTAAGCAGTCCTGTATCTGGTTCTCATGTTACTAGCAGACAATCTGATAAAGAGAAATGGCTTGGAGAAAATATGTTTTCTAAAAGCATTCAAATGTTTTCCTGCTGGAAGAACTATAAAGATAAGGCAAAACCAGACATCACTTAATAGAATCACAGGCTCTACCATGTGTCTTAGCATGGATAAGCTTTCTTTCTGTTTAGCTCGAGTCTGTGTGTGCATCTGTCAGTTTGAAACTTATGTTCCTATTAAGGGGCAAAATTCAATATCAGAAGATGTACATAGTTTTGTGTGTTAAGTTAGTAGGTTTCAGGGGGGTTTTGTGTGTGTGTGTGTGTGTGTGTGTGTGTGTGTGTGTGTGTGTGTGTGTGTGTGTGTGTGTGTGTGTGTGTATTTTTCAGGTTTTCAATAAAAAGTTCTGCAAGATGCGGCAGGCTCAAATGGGGATAACAGTTGCATAAAAGATTAGCCTGCCAACACAGTACATGCATGTAACAAAAGCTGGAACCAGACACTTAAAGATGTACGTAATGGCAGGAATAATAATCCCTCAAGAATATGATTCTTTCTATAATGTGTTTAAACTTTAATGGTCTCACAGATAAACCAAAAAAGAAAGAGTAGGGAACTATATTAAAAATGTAGAGTGCAAATAGCTATGCTACAGAAGACACACTTGCAAAGAACTGAACACGTGAATTTGATAAAGAAACGTTTTCAAGGATGGTTATTCAGCAGAATACCTGGGGCAAAGGAAGAGAGGAGTACTTAATATTAATTGCAACAGGAGCTCCAATAGTAATAAGAGAGAAAAAAAAAGACAAGAGCAATGGTAGATTTGTAGTACTAAGGGGCTACTGGCAAGGGAGGAGGATTACACTGGCATGTATTTTATATTCCACCGAAAACTGCTATAACATAGCTAAAGAAACTGCTTGGGAAATCAGTTTTCAGCAATGAATATTACTTTCAGGTGGGGACTGGAATTTGATTTGCAACAGCGAAAATGTGTCTGGGGGCCCAGAAAGGGAAATATAACAAAGAGCAGATTTCTAAAGAAACGGATGAAAATATTTCGCTTGGATGGTGTGAATTCAGTATTAGGACTTCGGAGGACATTTACATATTATTCCCATAGATACATACCGGAGCTAGACAGAATTTACATTTTACAGGAACATGTGCATTTAATTGGAGGTCTTGATATGCACCCAATAACTACTGCAGATCATGTGCCAATGATAGCTAAAATAAAAATACAGGGTAATGAAATAAAAATGAGACACTGGCGCTTTTCCACCTATCTGTTGAAAAGAGAGGAATTTAAGGAATGGGTAGTGGAAATTATTCATGAACTACTAGAGAAAATATAAACTTCTGAAAATATAGCTAAGGAGTGGGATAACACTAAAATTGAATTTGAAAATAGGATGGAAATAAAAGAAAGGGAGATTTGGTTAAGAATTATTTAGTGGGGCTGACAAATGTTAAAAGTATTGCAAAATAGGGGGACTCTGAACAGGAGGCGCAACAACGGAATGCTAAACCGAAAATAAGTGACCACCTTGATAATATGCATGAGCAGAAAGATTGTTGGTAAACAACTTTTTTTTTTTTTTTGATAACTGTAGAGTACAAAAACTTTTGGCACGTCATCTCAGACAGTAGAAAGCAGAAAGTAGAAAGGGCTGGCACTCCAGTTTAGGGAGCCTATTACAAGGAAGATAACTATGGCTCATGTAAAAAATTTGGAAATTCTATGAAAGTCTGTATAAAGCAGAGAAATATGGAAATAAAGAAAATGTACAAATGGAAATGTTTATGGAAGAATTAAATATGCCAAGGCTAGAGGGAGAGGAGGCTCAATTACTAACAAGATAGGAGGAGATGAGATAAAAATGGTGATGCATTACCAATCTAAAGGAAAGTCCCCAAGAATAGATGGTATTCCTGTTGAAGTTTGGAAGCTAGGAGGGAAAAAGACTGACGAAGACGTGGAATGTTTGATTAATAGTATTTTAACAGGAGGAGAACTACCAAAATCCTGGAAGAA
The DNA here is from genome assembly GCF_019279795.1 of Protopterus annectens. Taxonomy (NCBI): domain Eukaryota; kingdom Metazoa; phylum Chordata; order Ceratodontiformes; family Protopteridae; genus Protopterus; species Protopterus annectens. The sequence goes on from NC_056739.1 coordinate 1,194,565,123, forward strand.
AGCAGCACTAGCTGTACTGCCTAAACAGCGTACGATCCATCAGATCCAGCTTCATACAGGCCCATTTCAATACTAAATCATGATTATAAAGTGTTTATGTATATAATAGCTAAAAGAATGGCAAAAATGATGCTAAAACTGATAGATAAGGATCAATGTGGCTTTGTGGAGGGGAAGCAAACAGAACAGTAACAATTCAGAGGAAAGCAGAATGTAGAAAAAACACCACTGTTGCTGGTGGGTCTTGATGCAGAGAAAGCATTTGACAGAGTAAGCAGGAATTTTAAGACCAGAGCAATGGAAGGATATGCATTCCCTGATAAAATTACAAGGTTGATTAGGAGGCTATATGAAGGATCGGAGGTGAAGATTAAAGTGTGTGGGGTCCTCTCTGATAATCTCTGCTTGAGCAGTGTAACTAGGCAGGGGTGTCCTCTCTCCCATTTGTTATTTGCATTATATTTAGAACCACTGGCAAAGAAAATAAGGGACTCAGAAATTCAAGGCTATAATTGATATGGTAGTCAAGAAAAGCTGGCTATTTGCAGATGACATTATTTTATACCCGACAAAACCAGAAAGAGACATTACAGGGTTGTGGAACATACTGAGACAGTTTCAAACCTTTTCAGGATACAAAATTAATAAAGCCAAAACAAAAGCAATAGCGGTAAATTATATACCCACATATAAACTGGTTCAGCAATATCCATATTTATAGGGACATGATAAAATTAAGTATTTAGAAATATGGATTAAAAATGATACTGGTGTGGCAGCTAAGGATATGTGGGAAGAGACTAAACAGAAGATAATACAAAAACTGAGAAAATTGAAGCTTTTTATATAGATATTGGATATTGACAGCAATATACAAGCAGTTAAAATGTTTTTAGTCCCTTTAGTCTAATCATTTTAAACACAGGTCAGGTACATTTTTATCAACCAGAGGATAAGGACCAGTTTTTATACCCCAAGCAGACTTCAAAGAATTTTTTCTCAAGTAGACAGCAAATGTTTGAGATGTGATGGGGCAGAAAAAGGTAACTGGGAACATTTTCTGGGAGTGTAATGAGGTGTTAGATTGTCTGCAGACTGTTCTGTTGGAGATTCTGGGTGAGGAAGTTAGAGTGACTAGGGAAATGATATATTTGGGCTATGATACAAACTTGGAATTGCCTACACATAGACACTCCTGTGTGGGCCATCCTTCAGATGAGATGCTAAGTTGGAGGTCCTATCTGCCCAAGTTGGTGGTAGCTAGATGGATGTAAAAAAAATCCCTTAGCACTTTATCAAGAAAGGCAGGGGAGGCTTTATTCATAAACAAAACATATTTACATCTTTACAATAACATACATTATTTACACAATTACTAAAGGAATGTATAAAAGTATCACTTTTTTGTCCCCATTCTCATTCATAGCCAAATTGTCCCCATTCTCATTCATAGCCAAAAAGTACAGTTTTGCACCATTTTTTTTTTTAAAAAAAAAAAATTTAAAAAAAAAAAATTTAAAATTTTTTAAAAAAAAAAATTTTTAAAAAAAAAAAAAAAAAAAAAAAAAAAAAAATTTAAAAAAAAATTTTTATTAAAAAAAAAATTTTAAAATTTTTTAAAAAAAAAAAATTTTTTTATTAAAAAAAATTTTTGGGGAAAAAAAATTTAAAAAAAAAATTTTTAAAAAAAAAAAAAATTTTTTTTTTAAAAATTTTAAAAAAAAAATTTTTTAAAAAACCCTTTTTTTTAAAAAAAAAACAAAAAATTTTTTTTTTAATTTTTTTATTAAAAAAAAAAAAATTTTTTTTTAAAAAAAAAAATTTTAAAATTTTTTAAAAAAAAAAATTAACTTTTTTTTAAAAATTTTTAAGGGGTTTTTTTTTTTTTAAAAAATTAAAATTTAAAAATATTTTTTTTAAAAAAAAATTTTTTTAAAAAAAAAAAAAAAAAAAAATTTTTTTTTAAAAAAAATTTTTAAAAATTTTTAAAAATAAAAAAAAAAAAAAAAAAAAAATTTTTTTTTTTATAAAAAAAAAAAAAAAAAAAAATTTTTTTTAAAAAATTTTTAAAAAAAATTTAAAATATCCTTTTTTTTTAAAAATAAAATTTTTTTTTAAAAAAATTTTTAAAAAAAAAAAATTTTTAAAATTTTTTTTTTTTTTCCTTTTTTTTTTTTTTTTTTTTTTTTTTTTTTTTTTTGTATATTTTTTTTTTTTTTTTTTAAAAAAAATTTTTTTTTTTAAAAATTTTTTTTCAAATTTTTAAAAATTTTTTTAAAAAAAAAATTTTTTTTAAAATTTTTTTTTTTTTTTTAAAATTTTTTTTTTTTTTTTTTTTTTCTTTTTTTTTTTTTAATTTTTTTTTTTTTTTTTTTTTTTTTTTTTTTTTAAAATTTTTTTTTTTTTTTTTTTTTTTAAAATTTTTTAAAAATTTTTTGTTTTCTTTTTATATATTTTTTTTTTTAAAAAATTTATTTATAATATTTTTTTTTTAAAAAAAAATAAAAAAAAAAAAAAAAAAAAAAAAAAAAAAAAAAAAAAAAAATTTTAAAAAAAAAAAAAAATTTTTTTTGGGGAAAATTTTTAAATTTCAAAAAAAAAAAAAAAAGGGAAAAAAAAAAAAATTTTTTAAAAAATAAAACTTTAAAACCCCTTTTTTTTTCCCCCCGGGAAAAATTTTAAAAGGGGGTTTGGAAAAAAAAAGGGGGAAAAAATTAAAAAAAAAAAAAAGGGGGGCCCCCCCGGGGGGGGTTTTTTTTTTTGGGGGGTGGGGGGCCCAATTGGGGGGTTTTTTTTTCCCCCTGAGAAAGGCTGCTGATGTAGCTGTAGCCCTGGTAGAGTGGGACCCAATGTTAGCAGGTACTGGTTTCCCATGATGTGTGTAGCAGAAAAGTATGCAGTGTCCTATCCATTTAGAAATGGTCTGTTTTGAGATAGCTTTTCCTTGTGATCCTGTAGCATAGGCTACAAAGAGCTGGTCAGTTTTTCTGAAAGCCTTAGTTTTATCCAAGTAGTAACGTAATTGCCTGTGAATGTCCAAAGAGTGCAGGAGTCTTTCTCCTGTGTTCTGGGGATTTGGGAAGGCAGGCAAGTGAATGGTTTGGTTTAGGGCCACACTGGATACCACCTTTGGCATAAAGGAAGGATTAGTTCGTAGAGAGACTCTGTCTTGATGAAAAATGAGGAAAGGTTCCACTGCCATTAGTGCCTGTAGCTCCGAGACTCTTCTAGCTGAGGTTATTGCTAGTAGTAGGGCAGTTTTCCATGAAAGAAATTTTAAATCAGTTGAAAAAGATGGTTCAAAGGTTGGCAGTGTAAGCTTTTCCAGGACAAAGTTGAGATCCCAAGTAGGTGTTGGAGCTCTCCTTGGCGGTCTTAAGTTCTTAGCCCCTCTGAGGTACTGTCTTAGGAGTGGATGTGAAAATAAAGGAGGATCCATGCTGTAATAAGCTGAAATTGCTGAGGCGTGGATCTTAATAGATGAAAAGGAAAGTCCTTTGTGTAACATCTCAGTTAAATATTGTAGAATCTGAGGAATGTTCGGCTCCAGGGGATTTAGGCCTTTAGCCTGGTTCCAGGCGCAAAATCTTTTCCATTTGTCTGAATAGGTTTTCCTTGTGCTGGGCCTCCTGGCCTCCAGAATGACATCCATAACAGCTTTGGATAAAGGTGTTGGCTGGTTGTTTAGGTAATTTGCCATGCAGCCAGGTTTAAAGTCTTGAGCTGGCTGTGTAGAATCAGATTGTCTCACTGGGTGAGCAGTTGAGGAATTTGTGGCAAAATCCATGGTGGGCCCTGGGCCATGTTCCTTAAAATTGGATACCAATGTTGGCGTGGCCAGTCTGGTGCAACGAGAATCATTTGTGGCCTCTAATCTGACTTTCAGCAGTACCTTTGCTAGAAGAGGCAGTAGAGGGAAGACATACACTGTTAATGTTTTCCAACTGAATGAGAGGGTGTCCACTTTCCAAGCTAGTGGATGGAAGGTCCTTGTGCAAAATTTTTGAAGTTGGTGGTTGTGGGGGCTTGCAAACAGATTTATGTCTGGGCGTCCCCATTTTTGAGCCATCATTGCAAATACTTGTGGATCTAGTTTCCATTCGTGTGGATCCATGATGTTTCTGCTTAGGTCGTCTGCCAATGTGTTTTTCTTTCCTGGCAGGAATTGTGCTTGTAATTGAACCTGGTAAGACAGTGCAGTGTTCCACAAGGTCATTGCTTGCCTGCATAGAGGGTAGGAGTGTGTGCCCCCTTGCTTGTTTATGTACCACAGAACTGTGGTGTTGTCTGTCCTTAGTAGTTGTCCTGGGTGCAAAAGGTCCTTGAAAGCTGTTAGGGCATTCTGCACTGCTAGCATTTCTTTTTGATTGATATGCAGGTGTCTCTGATCTGTAGTCCATTTGCCCTGAATGCACTGTCCTGCCATGTGTGCTCCCCAGGCATAGTCCGATGCATCCGTTGTCATAGTTTGCCTGGCTGTGGGTAAGGTGAAAGGCTGACCCTTGTTGAGGTGACATGCCTGTGCCCACCATAGAAACTCATGTTGAAGGCAGGGAATGAGTGGAATCATTGTTTCCAAGCTGTGGCTGTGCTGAGTCCATACACTTTTCAGGTACCATTGTAATTTCCTCATATGCAGTTTTGCAAATGGTATTAGTAGTATGCAAGATGCCATGAATCCCAAGGCCTGCAGAATTTTTCTTGCAGGGAGCTGGGTCTTTGTTGCCATTATTTTGAAATACTGAAACGGCTGTCGTTGTTGGTCTGGCGTGAGATAAGCCATCTGGGCCGTTGTATTCAAGCTGACACCCAGGAATATTTTGTGAGGGCCCTAGTTTTGATTTCTTTTCGTTTACTGTGTACCCTAGGCAACTTAGAAGGTGTTTGACAAATGCCAGATGCTGTAAAAGAATGTCCTTGCTTTCTGCTTGAATAAGACAGTCGTCCAGGTATGGGTATATTTGAATTCCTCAGTCTGCAGTATGCAATTACTGGTGCCAGGCATTTTGTGAAGACCCTGGGTGCAGTAGATAAGCCAAAGGGCAGTGCAGAGAATTGATAATGCGTTGAACCTGCAATGAAGCGGAGGTGTCTTCTGCAATTTTGTCTGATAGGGACATGCAGGTATGCCTCCTTGAGGTCCAAAGTGACTAGCCAAGCATTATTGCCCAACATGGGAAGAAGCTGCTGTAGTGTTAGCATCTTGAATTTTGGCACTTGCAGATAGGTGTTCAGAATTGAAAGATCCAGAATGGGTCTCCATGCTTTGCCCTTTCTTGGAACTAGGAAGAGTCTTGAGTAAAATCTTTGTCCTTGCTCCTGTGAAGGTACCTGTTGAATGGCTCTCATGTTCATGAGAGCTGCAATTTGTTTTTGTGCCTCTGCCCATTGATTTGGTGGCAGGTTTGGCATTCCTTTGATCCTTGGTAAAGTATGAAAGTGGAATCTGTATCCTTGAGAGACAATATTTAGAACCCATTTGTCTTGTGTGATGATGTGCCAGTTGTCTGCAAAAAATGCTAGTTTTCCTCCCAAGGGTGTTGCCAGGAGAGATTTGCTTGGTAGGTTGAGGATAGAGTCATTGTGTCTGCCTTCTGCTAGCTTGGGGCCTGTCTTCTCCTCCTTTCTGGGTAGCAGAACCCCATTGGCGAGGTTTGTAAGGGCCCTGTGACTGACCTCTGCCCCTTGGGCGTTTGTATTTGCCCCTCTGTGATCTGTCAAAGGACCAATTTTTTGTTGGCCAATTTCTGCTGAAGCGAGGGGGTTGTACCTGCAAGAAATTTTGCATAGATTTAGCCTTGTCCTCCATTTTCTTTAAAACCTCTTCTGCTTTGACACCAAATAATACATCTTGTTGTAAAGGTGCATCTAATAATTTTGTTTTAACATGGTCAGGGAGGGTTTGCTCTTTTAACCAAGCATGTCTACGAATGACAGAGCCAGTAACAGCTGCTCTACAGGAAGCTTCCAATGAATCAAATCTGGATTGTAAAGTATGCTTACCCACCTGTTCAGCTGCATGCAACAGATCCTGCATTTCCTTGAATTCAGGCTGTTCTGAATGTGCACTCATTTTTTGTTTTAACTGAGACATCAGGAATTGTTGATATTTCAACATGTGAAACTAGCAATTTAATGCTCTCATAGCCAGAGTTGCAGAGGTGTTTATTTTCTTTCCCCATCTATCTAGGGCTCTAGAATCTCTTTCAGAGGGCACAGGATTTTTAGCCATAGAAGCTTTTGCTCCCTTAGGACCCTGGGAAATGGTTTCTGGGTCAGCTATAGGGCTTTTATAAAGGAATTTGTGAGAGTCAGGTACTCTGTAGTATCTGTCTGGTTTGGCTGGAGCAGGAGGTAGAGAGTCAGGATTTAAACTAGACTCCAAGTAAACATCATCCACAATATCTAAAACAGGAGGGATAGCAAGAGGTCTGTGCTGGGGTAATAAAAGGAACTCTCTGAGCCTTTTCTTAGAATCTGAGTAATCCTGGCCTTCCCAGTGGAAATGTTCCCTCATGGTATGTAATGTTTCCCCAAAGGAGTAGTCTTCAGGGGGAGATGCTGAGGAAATAGAGAGAAATAGAAGAATCTGAGGAGAGAGAAACCTGGTCAGAGGATGCATAATCCTCCTCTTGTCTTGGTCTTTTATCAGGAGGGGGATGGGAACCCCTGATAAAGGTAATTAAATCTTCAGCCATCTTAACCATCTGTTTCTTAGGCATGGGGCCTTGACCTGTAGACTGAACAGTTTTCTTAGGCTTTAAAGGAGTTTTAAGCTTAGCATAAGATTTAATGGTGAGTGTAGTCGGTCTGAAGATACCTTCTGCAACCGAAGGTGTTTCCTCTGCACCGGTGTCTAATTCTGCTCCGGTGTCGGTAGATGGCTGTGTCGGCCTAGTAGACTCCGCTTGGGAGTCGGCAGCTGTCTGGGGTTCCAGCTCTGCGGTAGTCAGGGGCTGCGTAGGCGCCTCACTGAAAACCGGAGAACCGGCGACAGGCCCAGCTGAGGCCTCGGGGTCTGGCTTATTCCTAGGCTGCCTGTCCTTATCCTTGCATTTTTTATAAATTGTGGTAGTCGGCTGCTCCGACGGCATGATATAATTAAATTTCCTACCAAAGTAATGCCATGCGAAGTCAAAACGGCGTTTGATAATGCGTTTATTAAACCTAGCGCAAAACAGACAACCTGTGACGTCGTGGTCTGGGCCTAGGCAAGGAATACAATAAGAATGGAAGTCCTTACGAGGTATTTGCTTCCCACAAGAAATGTTCTGACATCGGACTGAACAAGAAAATGTTCCCCAACGGGGTACTTAGCTTTATTGAAGACTTCGGACTGAAATTCAAATCGAAAATCTCAGGCGTCGGCCGACCATCACCTGCGAACTGCTTCTGCTTCGAGCACCGCGCGGCAAGAAAGACTGAAGAAAATGGCGTCAGATGCCTCTTGTATACCCCTGGCACACTGACGTCAGGGAAGAAGCGACAGCAACCAACGCCAGACCAAGACTTTGGAATTCGGGCCGACTGCGGGAGCGCCTGACGGCAGGATAACCCTAGTGTGATGACTGCAGCAGGGTAACACGATGAACATCTTTATTTTACTCTCCATATCATTAACATCCCACTTATTATATAACTCACTGCATCTTGCTTTCTTCCTAAAAAATGCACAGGCAAATAATTTTCTATGCTGCTTTGCTATCTATTTACATTCTTTTACATTGTACTTGTACTAAATAAATTCCATTGATACTACTAAAATATTTTCATTACTTCATATTTTCTTACTTTTTCTTAACCTTGGACATTCCACTAAAGATGCCCCATTGTTTCCTCTTCTTGTCTAACACAGCATCCTTCCATTACATTGTTTGCATTTCATTAATCTTTTCACCGGTGATTTATTTAAAATCAATCACCGCAAAAATCAAGTCATTCCTACAGCCCTTCTAACCTTTTTGTTCTTTCCTCTAGTGCTTTTTTCCTTATGTCAGAACATTTTGTCCTTGTGCATATATAATCATCTTTCCATCATATCATATCATATATTATTTTCTGCTTTCTGGCACTGCATCTTTATTGCTTTCCATTCCCACATTTTCCTACAATGTCTACCACTTCCGTTTCTTATTTTTCTGTCGTTTTCTTTTTCTGTTCGGATTACACTCAGTATTTCTCTGTATATTACATTCAACCCATTTACAATTTCTTTTACATATACCACCATCTTCAACACCCAGCGTAAAAGCAGAATTCAAGAATACTACAAGGATTATCAGTCCTAAACCACCTTCTTTATATTCATTATACAAAAAGTACAGTTGTGTACCTACCATAAATGTAGATGTTTGAGTGTATTCACTGTTGCAGTCATTACTCTTGGGTTATCCTGCTGGCAGGCTACCTGCAGTCGGCCTGAATTCCAAAGTCTTGATCCAGTGTCGGTTGCTGTCGCCTCTTCCCTGACGTCAGTGCACCAGGGGTATAAAAAGATGCAGCAGACGCCATTTTCTTCAGTTTTTCTTGCCCCAGATGTCAGGTGCCCCCAAAAGGGTAGGCTAAATAGATTATGCCAATAAACATGCATGCACTAAAGAAAACATTTCCTTCATCTACATGCATGCACTAAAGAAAACATTTCCTTCATCTACAAGCAAATACACCACATAGGTTGCATAGAATAGAGAAGTACAGATAAAACCCAGCAAATGAAAGGGGGATGGTGGGAGGGTAACCTGGACTGCAACAGTGAATACACTCTAACATCTACATTTATGGTAGGAACACAACTGTACTATGTTCATCGTGTTTCACTGTTGCAGTCATTACTCTTGGGATGAATCCCAAAGCTGAGGATGGGTGGCTGGGCTAAACAGAATTAGGAGAGGCTATGAGACCCTGCAGAACTGCAGTGGCAAAGCCTGCTCTGGATTTAGAGTAGAGAGGCAAGTGGTAGTGCTTTGTAAAAGTGTGCACTGAACTCCAAGTTGCAGCCTCTAAGATGTCTTTGGTTGGTACTCCTCTGAGGAAGGCTGCTGAAGTGGCTGCTGCTCTGGTAGAATGTGGCCTAATGCCCTTAGGCACTGATTTGCCATGCTGTGAGTAGCAGAAGCGAATGCAATGGCCTATCCATTTTGAAATAGTCTGTTTTGAGATAGCCTTCCCTTGTGATCCTTCAGCATATGCCACTAAAAGTTGCTCAGTCTTTCTGAAAGCTTTAGTTCTGTCCAAGTAGAAGCGTAGCTGTCTGTGTATGTCCAAAGAATGCAGAAGTCTCTTCCCCTTGTTCTGTGGGTTTGGATAAAAGGTAGGCAAGTGAATGGTTTGATTAAGGGCCACACTGGACACCACCTTAGGCATAAATGTAGGGTTTGTCCTCAGAGAAACCCTGTCTTGATGGAAAATGATAAAAGGTTCTACAGCCATGAGTGCCTGCAACTCCGAGACTAGTCTTGCAGAGGTTACTGCTAGCAGTAGAGCTGTTTTCCAGGATAAGAATTTTATATCAGCTGTTGAGGCTGGCTCAAAAGAAGGCAGTGTGAGTTTTTCCAAGACATAATTGAGGTCCCATGCAGGTATTGGTGCTCTTCTTGGAGGTCTTATGATTTTGGCCCCTCTGAGGTACTGCCTTATTAAAGGATGAGAAAAGATGTGTGGTTCCATATTGTAATGGGCTGAAATGGCAGAGGCATGAATCTTAATTGATGAAAAGGATAGGTCTTTGTCCGGCATCTCAGTTAAGTATTGTAAAATCTGAGGAATAATTGGTACATACGTGTCAATGCCTTGTTCCTGGCACAGAATCTCTTCCATTTTTCTGCTTAAGATTTTCTGGTACTGGGCCTCCTAGCCTCCAAGATAACATCCATTACAGCTTTGGAGAGAGGAGTGTTCTGAATGGCTACATTATCCGCCATGTTGCCAGATTTAAGGTCCTTAGTTGGCTGTGCAGGATCAGATTGTTTTGTTGGGTCAGTAAGTGAGACGTTTGAGGCAATGTCCAGGCTGGACCTTGAGACAAGTTCTTTAGGATTGGGTACCAGTGCTGGCGTGGCCAGTCTGGGACAATCAGTATAATTTTTGGCTTCTCTTGTCTGACCTTTAGGAGTACCTTGGGGAGGAGAGGCAGTGGAGGAAAGGCATATACTGTTAGGTTTTTCCAGCTGAAGGACAGGGCATCCACTTTCCATGCTTGCTTGTGATAAATCCTCATGCAGAATGACTGTAGTTGGCAGTTGTGAGGGGAGGCAAACAGATCTATCTCTGAGCATCCACATTTCCTTGTTATCATGCTGAAGACTTGTGGATCCAGTTTCCACTCGTGGGGATCCATGAGGTTTCTGCTTAGTTCGTCTGCCAGAGTATTTATTTTTCCTGGCAAGAATTGTGCTTGCAAGTCAAAGCTGTGTCCCACAAGGTCATAGCTCGTCTGCAGAGGGGGTAGGAATGTGTGCCTCCCTGCTTGTTTATGTACCACATGACTGTAGTATTGTCCATCCTTATCAGTAGTTGTCCTGGATGAGTAGGCTTATAAATGCCCTAGGGCAGATAGTATCAACCTATGAAGTAGATCCTTGAAAGCTGTCAGGGCATTCTGAACAGCTAGCATCTCTTTTTGATTGATATGAAGATGCATCTGGCTTGCGGGCCATGTGCCCTGAATAAATTTTCCTGCCATGTGGGCCCCCCAGGCATAATCTGATGCGCCCGTTGTTAGTGTCTGCCTGGCTGTGGGTAAAGTGAATGGCTGTCCCTTGTTATGGTGACAGGCCTATGCCCACCATCGAAACTCCTGTTGCAGGCAGGGAATGAGGGTAATTAATGTTTCCAGGCTGTGGCAATGTTGAGTCCAAACACTTTTTAGATACCACTGTAGTTTCCTCACATGCAGTCTTGCATATGGAATTAGCAGAATGCAGGATGCCATGAAGCCCAAAGCCTGCAGAATTTTTCTTGCAGATAACAGAGTCTTTGTTGCCAACATTTTGAAATAAGAAGTCAGTTGCCTTTGTCTGGCGTGAGATAAGCCATCTGGGCAGTTGTATTTAATACAGATGCTCCTTCGCTCCTCTTATATTTCCAAAAATAAGGATGACCTCCAAATGGAAAAACACTTTAATGCAAGAAATACGTATATAAATTTAAGCTTCCTCACAGCTTTTCGTTGGTACGATAATGGACCAACTTCTTCAGAACGGAAACAACGTCACTAGGCTTCCACCTATTTAAATACCTTACACTGAATCATAATTTGTCCACCTAATTAATTATATTGTATTTAAGCTTGCACCCAGGAATATTATCTCTTGAGAGGGTACTAGTTTTGATTTATTTTCATTTACTGTGTACCCTAGGTAAATTAGTAATCTTTTTACAAACACCAGATGCTTTAGTAGAATGTCTTTGTTCTCTGATTGAAAAAGGCAGTCATCCAAGTAAGGATATAGTTGAATTCCTCTGTCTGCAAAATGCAATTACTGGTGCCAGGCATTTTGTGAAGACCCTGGGCGCAGTAGATAAGCCAAAGGGCAGTGCAGAGAATTGGTAGTGCATTGAGCCAGCTATGGATCTGTGGTAACTTCTGCAAGATTGTCTGATTGGGACATGCAGGTATGCCTCTTAGGTCCAAATTTATGAGGCCAAGCCTTCTTGCCTAGCATGGGCAGTAGCTGCTGCAGAGTCAACATTTTGAATTTGGAACATCCAGAAATGTGTTTAGCATAGACAGGTCCAGTATTGGTCTCCAGGCTTTTTCCTTTCTGGGCACCAAGAAAAGTCTTGAGTAAAATCAGTGTCCCTGCTCCTGTTGTGGTACTTGCTGAATAGCCCTCATGCCCACGGCACTCATAGATAGCACCCCAAAAAGGCAACCCCCCATTTCTCGGTCACTCACGTCCCCCGGAATCTCTTTTAAAGTTTTTTTGTCTAGTCCTTCTAGCATGTCGAGGGATCAGTTGCTAGTGTCCTCTCCTGCTCAGCTGGTGAACCTGGGAATATTGAGGCAATGTTACAATTGCCTCATGTACACAGACAACCCTCTCCTCCCACAAAACACAAATACATGCGAGAGATGCAACTATATGGTCAAACTGGAGGCTGAGCTCTCTCAACATAGGACTGGCAAGACCAGTCAGGAGGAGAAGGTTACCACACACACTATAGACCCAGTCTCACATAGTACCATCACAACCTCAAATCATACACAAACACACAAAGACATACTCGGCGGCTCTGATCAAAAATCTACCAAAACAGCAGAGGCCACCAAAGCAGACACCCAAACAACCACCACCTCAGAACACAACACCTGCAACACATAGACCTCACAGTCAGAGTGTCAAACAGTCACAGCCCTTAAGGCCAAACACAATGCCAGACACACTAGTCATTGGTGACTCCATAGTCAGACACACTGGCGTCCCGCTCACCAGACTGAGTAAGGAGAAGGTCACAGTAAGCTGCCTGTCGGGCGCTAGAACCGCCACATAACGCAATCACTCAGGTCTCTCAACAGCAGGTACAAATATGACTCAGTCATTGTCCACGCTGGTGTAAACGACCTGAGACGATACCTCCTTGGACTACATGAAAAGAGACATTGAGGAGCTCTCTGATTATGTAGCCCAGGCAGGTATGACCCTGACCTTGAGCAGTATCCTACCTTCACCAAGAATGATGCCACAATACAGAGATAAGATGATCAGCTTTAACAATTGGCTTAAACTCTGGTGTCATTCAAAGGGGATCAATGTCTGTCTGCCTGGGATGACATGCTGGACAAGCCACGCTGCTTTGCAGGACGGCTTGCACCTGTCACCCTGGGATTCCGGATATTGGCAAAGGCTCTTGCCACCCCCATAGTGCCTTTTTAGGCAAGGCTCAAATTCTAAACCTACCACCCTAGAACACAAAAAGGAAAAAACTAAGGGTAATGCTGCTCAATGCCAGAAGTCTAAATCTCAAAATGCACTCGAGGCCCTTCTCAGTATGGAGAACATCGATGTCTGTGCAGTGACAGAAACCTGGTTCAAGGCTCCTGAGAGCACCCCAGCACTATCAGGTTTTACCTCTTATCATGCGTTGCCCCAAAATCCGGACAATACCAAGAAAGGAGGGGTATCCATATTCATCAAAGACACCCACACCTCAAGACTGGTGGCAACGCCGCGATGCATCGGAGACCATCCAGGTGCAATTAACCATAGGCAAGACTGCTCTGCAAATTGTAGCATGTTACAGGCCACCCTCACAAACTCAGGAACCTCACATGGCCTTCCTGAAAACACTAGAGGATAAATGTATCACCAAACACCATCATACTAGGTGACTTCAATTACCCTAATATAGACTGGGAACACTACTCAAGCCCAAACACCCTAGCCCAAAAGTTCCTGGAATTCATAAACTCAAATGCCATGGAACAACTAGTCACCATCCCACAAGAGGAGAAAACATACTTGATCTCATCATCACGAACATGGGAGCACAATGTTCAACACGAAGTATACCCCTCACTGGTGAGATCAGATCACAAACTAATCTCGCTGGAGGTCCTCATCCCACCCCACCTGAAATAAAAGACCACAGTAAAGAACGCCGACTTCACACTTCTAAAGACTAGTGTGGTCTCCTTTAAGGCCCCGAGCTGATGGAAAACAGTACTCAAGCCGCTGAATCACTTACAAATGCCTTCTACCAGCACCTGCAGGACTGCATGGATAAGGCAATCCCAAGCAAAACAAAGACTCTTTGTACTAAAGGCAAGCGTCCACTCTGGTGGACCCCAGCCATAAACAAACTCTACAACAAAGGAAGCTACTACAAGATAGAGCAAAATCCTTAAAAGGTAAGACACCCTTGATCACTATAAGTAAAAACTAAGAGCTCTCATAAAATCATCCAAAGCAAATTTTGAGAGAAAAATAGCTAAAGACTCAAAAGACAATCATAAGGCCTTCTTTAGCTATGTTAGAAACCTGGGAGGAAACTCCCAGATATGCTCAGAACTAGTTCAAAATGATGTGAAGATTACTGATCCTACAGACATTGCCAACATACTGGCTGACAGGTTCAGTGCAAACTTCTCCCCTCCCCCAAAAGGAGAGATATCTATACCAGCGATTGCAGCCCCCAAACATCTCTGAGAACTGCTCTCTCCAAAGCAAAACACAGCATCCATGGGACCTGATGGTATCGGCTGTGTGCTCCACGAACTCAACGAGGAATTAAACCCACAGCTAGGACAGCTGTTTAATCATAGTCTTACCTCTGACGCCAGGGGCGCACTGCAACTGTGGTCCCACTTCACAAAGGCGGTGCCTCCACCGACCCTGGAAATTACCCATTAGCTTGACAAGCCTTATCTGCAAAGCCATGGAGAGGATCATAATGGACCTCATAAATAAAGACATAGGGAATTTGCAGACTTTGGATCCATCCCAGTTTGGCTTTGTCAAAGGCAGATCATGCCTTCTAAACTTGGTTGACTTTTTGAAACAGTCACCAAAGCCATTGATGAGGGAAAGGCAGTCCATACAGCCTACCTCGATCTGGCGAAGGCCTTTGATACAATACCCCTCTCGGGTATCATTGAAAAACTCATCAGCTTAAATGTTAACCCATACATCACAAGATGGGTTGCAAACTGGCTGAGTGACAGAACCCACAGGGTCAGAGTTGCTGGCCATGTCAGACTCAAAGCCTGTCACAAGTGGTGTACCACAGGGCTCAGTCCTGGGCCCACTCTTGTTTGGCATCTACTTTTCCAGTACAAGCAAACACAGGAGGGTTATGGCTGACAAAGTTTGCAGATGACTGCAAACCCATAGTAGAAAACACATCTGACACAGATATCCTTCAGAAGGGTCTCACAGAAGCGGATAACTGGTGCCAGAGCCATGGCCTAAAGTTAAATGCCAAAAATGCATAGTCATACCCTTGGGAAAAACAAGGTTACCCCTAGCTACCAAATAGGTGGCAATCCACTGAGTACAGAAGAAGTTATCAGGGACCAGGGGACCCAGGTTGATAGTAGTCTGTCATTCGACACCCATGTAGCTAAAGTAGTTAGGAAGACCTTCTACATTGCCCACCTTATCATGAAGGGATTCTCATCTAGATCAAGGGAGGTCATAGTCTCCCTATACTCATCACTCATCAGACCAATGATTGAGTACAATGCCCCATTCGGAATGTATCTGACCAGACACTTGCAGCAGCTGGAGGCCACAAAGTTCCTCACCAAAGGATAAAGGGTCTCAAACATCTGTCCTATGCTGCCCGACTGAAAGAACTCCAGCTCTATTCATTGCTCAGAGGTGACCTTTGCCTAACATACAAGGCCATGTCAAACCCAGATTTGATGAATATGCTTCACCTCAAAAATCTAGATCCGTCAGAGCCACAAGGGCGGAGACTTAAACCTCGACACGGCTATTAATAGGGCGTGCTGGAGGGATAGATTCATCACCCAAAGACTCCCTATGCTGTGGAATAAAATCCCGGTATATGTGAGGCAGAGCACCTCGCTGGCCTTGTTCAAGAGAAATCTTGACCAATGGATGGGAGATCGCAGATATACCCCAGGGATTACCTCAGTGTCACTGCTCAACAGAGGCACAGCAAAATAATGGGTATAGTTCCCCATACTAAAGAGGTGGCGTAAGCCACAAAACTATGGGCTAGGCTTGTAAATGCCCTCGGGCAGATAGCCTAGTATGAACCTATGAACCTATGAACCTATGAGGGATGAAACTTGTTTTTGTGCCTCTGCCCATTGATTGTGTGGCAGGTCTGGCATACCTTTTGCCCTTGGCAGGGTGTGAAAGTGGAACCTGTAGCCCTGAGACACTATGTGCAAGACCCATTTGTCCTGGGTAATCATGTGCCAATTTGGTGAAAAAAGTGCTAGTTTTCCCCCAAGGGGGCTGCCAAAAGATAAATGCTTGGTTCTGGCAGAGGAAAGTCATTGGGACTGTTTTCTGTATGGTTGTGATTTGTCTTCTCCACTTTTGGAGGTAGAAGCACCCCACTGTTTAGGCCTGTATGAGCCTTGGGGCTGGGATCTGCCTCTGGGGTGTCTGTATCTGCCTCTGTGGCCTGTCTGACACTGGAAAGGACCAATTCTTTGTAGGCCAGTTCCTGCTAAATCTGGGTGGCTGTACCTGTATAAATTCCTCAACTGTCTGCATGGATTTCGCTTTATCCTCCATTTTCTTCAACACCTCTTCTGCCTTAACACCAAACAAAGCATCATGCTGTAACAGAGCATCCAATAATTTTGCTTTAACATGATCAGGCAGATTCTGTTCCTTTAACCAAGCATGCCTTCTAATGACAGAACCTGTAACAGCGGCCCTGCAAGAGGCCTCCAGTGAATCAAAACCACATTGCAAAGTATGCTTTCCCACTTGTTCATCTGCATGCTATAAATCCTGCATTTCCTTGTTATCAGAACATTCAGAATTTGTCATCATTTTCTGTTTAAGCAGTGACATTAAGTATTGCTGATATTTAAGCATATGAAACTGACAATTTAAAGCCCTTACAGCCAAGGTAGCAGAAGTGTAACCCCCCCATCTGTCCAGTGCTCTAGAATCCCTATCAGAGGGACAGGGTTTTTTGCAATGGAAGCCTTGACCCCTTTGGGACCCTGAGATATAGTTTCTGGGTCAGCAGCAGGGTTTTTATATAGAAATTTATGAGAGTCTGGAACCCTGTAGTATCTGTCTGGCTTAGCAGGTGCAGGGGGTAAAGAGTCAGGGGACAGGCTGGACTCTGAAAATACATTATCTACAATGTCCAGAACAAGTGGAATAGCAAGAGGTCTGTGCTGAGGTAGTAAAAGAAAATCTCTGAACCTTTTTTAAATTCTGAATAATCTTGGCTCTCCCAGTGAAAATGCTCCCTCATGGTATGCAGGGTTTACCCAAAGGAATAATCCTCAGGAGGAGGCTGAAGGAATGGATTCTTCAGCATCAGAATCCTCAAAGGGAGGAAAAGAGTATCCCTGTTCAGAAGAGGAGTCAGAGGAAATTGAAACCTGATCAGAAGAGTCGTATTCAGTCTCTTGCCTAGGCCTCTTATCAGGAGGGGGATAGGAACCCCTGATCAAAGTAATTAGGTCTTTGGACATTTTAAGCATCTGTTTCTTAAGCATGGAAGTCTGTCCAGGAGAATGCTGTACTTGTTTCTTTGTCTTTAGAGCTGTTCTAGTCTCTGAAATTGAGGTAGGCTTGACATATAATTGTGTAGGTCTGAAAATACCCTCAGAAGCAGATGCCTGCTCAGCGGCTCCGGACCCATCTGAGGGAATAGTTTCCAAGGGTCCAATACCTTGAGTATCCAGAGGCCTAGTCGACTCCACGTGGGAGTTGGTAGCGGACGTCAGGGGCTGCGAAAGCGCCTCACTGAGAACCGGCGACTGGCCTAGCGGGGGCCTCATCGGTTTTGGACCTCGGATGCCTGTCCTTTTCCTTGCGCTTTTTGCAAACTCCGGTCGTCGGCTGTTCCGATGGCATTATATAATTAAACCTTCGGCCAAAGTAATGAAATGCTAAATCGTACCGACGCTTAATAGTGCGTTGGTTAAATCTAGCACAAAACCGACAGCTAGCAACGTCGTGATCAGGGCCTAGGCAAGGAATACAGTAAGAATGAAAATCCTTGAGATATTTGCTTCCCACAAGAAATACAATTGTTAACTTTTTCTGACATCGGTCTGCAGCAAGAAAAAAAAGTTTCCCCAACAGGGTACTTAGCTTTAATGAAGACTTCGGATCTGAAATTCGATTCTGAAACTCAGGAGTCAGCCGATCGGCACTTGCGAACTGCTTTTGCTTTGGGCACCGCGCGGCAAGACTGAAGAAAATGGCATCGGCTGCATCTTTTATACCCCTGGCCACTGACGTCAGGGAAGAGGTGACAGCAACAGACGCCGGACCAAGACTTTGGAATTCAGGCCGACTGCGGGTAGCCTGCCAGCAGGATAACCCAAGAGTAATGACTGCAACAGTGAAACACGATGAACATTTCCTTTCTTACAGGATTTGTTATTTGAAAGACAATATTTAAAACATCTACATGCACCCTAACTTCCTTTTCTTGTAAAATATACATCTTTCATCATACTGTTTGCATTCACCTCTTCATTAAGACTTAAACATTTGCTGTGAGATAAACAGTTCACCCCACCAATTTGACCCCTAACAAAAAAAAAAAAAGTTATAAAAAACACTAGTGCTTCAATACAGTGAGGATAAGAAAGGAAAACATTGCTTAAAATGCAGCTGCGAACAAAAGTCATGATGGATATAAAGAAGTTATGTACTCGCCATAACGTTCCATGTTGGTGGTCCATCTCACCCTTCATTTTTACATATGGCTTGGGAGCCGATCCTCGGCTCCAACTCGGCCGATTTTCAAGCTCGAAGACTTCTGGTTGGCTAGTGGCTAAGCAGGTATCCCATGGTGCACCAGTGCAATCCCCAGATCTTGTTTGCTGCACACTAGTGCTAGAAAGACAGAGAAAGAAACCCTTAACCAACAAACCAATACTAAAGGGTCGCCAACCAAGAAATTTATAATATTACCTCCAGATTTTCCAGGATGGGGGCAGGAGGGAGGGTTGGTAAAAATGAAGGGCAAGATGGACTACCAACATGGAACGTTTTGGTGAGTACATAACTTCTTTATGTTAGGTAGTCCAATTTCACCTTCATTTTTACATATGGGACAGCATCCCTAGCGCCTTATTCTTGGGTGGTTCATTGGAAGATACTCCTGAGCACCATGGAGCCAAAGGATGCTCTACCCCTAGAAGCCAAATCCAACTTATAATGAGTAATAAAGGCGTGAGGGGTAGCCCATGTAGCTGCTGCACAGATATAATCAATTGGTACCCTGGCTTGGAAAGCTGCAGTGGTAGACAAGAGACCTGGTACATTGAGCCTTGATCCTGTGGGGTAAGGGTCTGCCCTCCGAGCTGTAGATGAAAGCTATGCAACTCGAAATCCAGTTAGACAATGTCACCTTAGAAACTGGAAAACCCAATCTGGAATCAGAAAAGGAAACTAACAACTGGTCTGACTTCCAAAATACTTTGGTCCGTTGCAAATAGAAACACAGCTGTCTGTGAACATCCAACCAGTGAAAACAGTATTCCGCTGCATTGCTATGATTGGGAAAGAAGACTGGGAGTAAACGAACTGGTTCAATGTGGCAGAAGAACAAACTTTGGGAACAAACAAAGGATTGGTACGTAAAGAAACCCTGTCTTTATGAAAAACCAAATAAGGTGGTTTAATAGACAGGGCATGTAGCTCAGAAACACGTCTGGCTGATGTAATAGCTACCAAAAACACAGTCTTCGAAGACAAGTACTTTAAGGAAGCTGAATGAGACTGTTCAAAAGGAGGGGATGTTAGTTTGGACAACACAAAATTTAAGTCCCAAGAAGCCACAGGTTCCTGTAAAGGTGGTCTCAGCAAGGTGGCTCCTCTCAAGAAGGTTTTACATAACTTATGCGACATAAGGTTAACATTTGGAGATCCCAAATAAAAATGTGAAATGGCCGCCAATTGTACTTTGATGGTGGCTGCGACAGATCCCTGCTGAAAAAGCTCTGAAAGGAATTCCAGAATTACGGGAGCAATGTAAGGATCCACTTTCATTTTCTGTGCTCAAATAGAAAACCTTTTCCACTTATAAGTCATACAGCCTTCTGGTTGATGGTTTGTGTGAGGATAAAAGAATATGGGACACGGATGATGAAACATCATGAAGCCAGACAAGAGATGGAACTGGATCAGCCAAGCTGTCAATTTGTGGGTGTGGAGAACCCGACATGTGGGTCAATAGATCTGGAACTGGGTCCAGGATACAAGGATCGTCCAGAAGAGGCCCGAGGAAGGGAAACCAGACCGGATGAGGCCAGTAAGGAGCAATGAGGATTCAACTTGCTTCCTAGTCAGTTGGCTTTCTGTATCACTTCGGGGTTAAGAGGGAATGGAGGGAAGGCATAGAGAAGTCCCATGGCGCAATCGTGTACCAGAGCGTCTTTGGTTGCTTCCTCCGGAGGAGGAATTAGGGAAAAATAACTGCTGCACTTGGCATCGACTGGACTGGCAAAAAGGTCGCAGTAAGGTTGTCCCATTTTAGGAAAATCTGTTCCACTATTTCCCATTTCAGAGACCACTCGTGGGGCAGCAGGATTGCCCGGCTCAGCTCGCCGGCTATCACTTTGGTTGCCATCAGAAAGCGCTGGGAAGAAATCACCCATTCCCAAACTCGCATGGCCTCTCGATAGAGTAAGATCTGGTACTGCCCTGTTTGTTGGTATACCGTACAAACGACATGTTGTCCAATTGTATCGCAATCGTACCTGGAGGAAGAAGGTCCTGAAGTGCTTGCAATGCCAGAAGCACTGCTCTCATCTCCAGAATGCTGATATGCAGTTGAGCCTCGTGTTCTTGCCATGTGCCGTGGACCGTCCTGCCTAGATAATGGCCCCACCCACCCGACCTGGGAGGCATCCGTGGTCACAGTGGCAATGGGCTGGGCAGGCACAAAGGGAGCTCCCGTGAACAAATTGTTGGGGGCTATCCACCAATGATGGTCCTTTTTGCATGATTCTGTCAGCAGAATAGAGTGATTCAGCGGCAGATATTGGAACGACCACTGGGAGAACAGGAGCCATTGAAGGACTCTCATATGCAACCTGGCTAGAAGTATTAAAAGAATGGTTGAGGCCATCATTCCAAGAAGTTGAAGAATCCACTTTGCTTTGACTTTCTGAAGTGGGAGAAGTCGCTGAACTTGTGAGATGAGGTTTTGTGCACTTACGGCGGAAAGACGAACGTCACATCCACTGTGTCTACTTCTGCGCCTATAAAAATCACAGAATGCGAGGGCAGCAATGCAGATTTTTCCCAATTTATGGAGATCCCTAGTTGAGCACAAAGCTGGATGGTGATGTCCCTGTTTTGGAGAAGTAGATGCCTGGTGGGGGCAGTCAGGAGCCAGTCGTCCAAATACGGAAACACCTGGAATCCCTGACATCTCAGGTGAGCTGTCACTACTGCCATGCATTTGGTGAACACCCTGGGGGCTGTGGTGAGACCAAAGGGCAGAGCACAAAACTGATGATGGCTGGCTCCCAGCCAGAAGCACAGATACCTCCTTGACACCTTGTTCATCTTTATATGGTAGTAGGCGCCTTGGAGATCTAGAGAGCACATCCAATAGTCTTTCCCTAACAACGGGAGTATCGACTGCAGTGTTGCCATCCGAAACTTGTCCTTTTTCACGGATTCGTTTAATCTGCTGAGGTCCAGTATTGGCCTCCAGTCTCCAGTTCGTTTTGGGACTAAAAAGAACCTGGAGTAAGTTCCGGATCCTATCTGGTCATGCTGGCACGGGCTGGATGACTCTTTTTGAGAGCAACTTGTTGATCTCCACAGTTGCCTGATCCCTGTGATTGGGTGGAACATCTGGGATCTTCTTGGGAACAAATGGTGGAAGGGAAAAGGATATGATATAGCCTCTGGTAACAACTCTTTTGTACCCACGTGTCTTGGGTTATATTTAGCCAAGCTTCCGGATATAAAAAGATGCAACCCCCGACTGGCCACCGAGAAACGCAGTCGGGCCTCACATCAGGAGCGTTGATAAGGCTGCCCTCGAAAGGAACCACGGCCTTGCTGATATTGCGGACCACCCCTGCCTCTAGGGTGACATCTACCATTTCCTCCTCCTCTGCCTCTGAAGGAGGATTCACTCTGTGTCTGGAAAGGCCCTCTGGAACTTTTTGAGCCACATCTTACCTCCCCTTTGACCTTTGGGGTATGGTCGAGAGGGGATGGTAAAATGGACTCCCACGACAGAGAGTCTTTCCTTCCTGCTCACACCGAGTGAGGGTATCTTTCACCTTGGAACCAAACAAGGAGGAACCATCAAATGGGGCGTTGGTGAAGGTGGACTTAAATGGCTCCACAAAATTACACAAGCGCATCCAGGAGTGGCGCCTAAGGGGAACTCCTGAACCCGCTGCTCTACTCACTCCATCAGCCACATGAGATATGAGCCGCATGGAGGAGTTAACTACGGAATTTAGGGTGGACAACTGAGCAGAGATCCTATCCGGGACTCCCTCAGGACAAGCACCCTGTATGGAATCTCCCAACTCCTTGAAGAGATCCCTCTGCAACCTCTTGAAATGGGTAAGACAGTTCAGGGATCGAAGTGTAAAGGCCGCTGAACTAAATACGCACTTTCCAAATCTGTCCATCTGTCGAAACTCCTTGTTTGGCGGATGTACAGAGGAAGAAGTCTCCGTCAACTCCTCCTTCGTGGCTGCCGCCACCACCATGGCATCTACGGGAACGCCCTTAGACAAGAATTCTTTTCCAGGAGGGGCAGACAGGAACTTATTTGGTCTTCTAGGTACTGGCTCCACGGCATCGGGAGTATCCCACACCTTCCGACTAACCAGATCCATTAGCTCGTCGAAAGGTGGAGACACCCAAGAGGCAGAGGGTTGAGACCCAAAAGCCTTCAGGTACACTGACTCCTCATCAGAAGGGTTGATAGTGGGCCAGTTGCACCTCTGTTTAAGGATCTCTAGAATGTCCACAGAGACAACATCAGAGGACGACTTAGGGGACTCCTCCAACTCATCAAGGTCAGTGCCCGATGTCAGAGACTCATCCTGGGAGTCAATATGCTTCCTCTTTCATACTCTTTCGCAGGGGCTCCTCAAAAGGACCTTCTGGGGATGCCCCAGAAGAGTGGGGGCCACCAGCCAGTGGCTCCTGAGGCTGTGGGTCTCTGCTGTCTCTGGAGAGAGTAGGGACAGAGACCAAAGTGGGAGCCCTGGGGGAAAAAGAGTGCTTGTACCACTGGCAGGGGCTGTAGACTGACAGCACACTCCTCATCACCTCAAAAGCAGATCTCTCCAGCTCCGAAGACTGTCCCTGCTCCGAAGAGACAAAGAACGGTGCCGGAGCCCAAGCCATCAGCTCGGAGATAGATGCATGGTCCGAGCTCACCCTGGCGGATGCACCGAGAGGAAGGCTCGGAACTGACGAAGATATATTCAAAATCTCCCCCTCGGCACCGACAGAAGAGCCTTGGTCCCTGGACACGACGGACAGAGCCGAATGTGTCGGAGCTGAACTCGGCTCCAATGCAACAGCAAGGGGAGCTGGAACAGAGGGTTCCTCCATTAACAAACACTCCGGCTCTGAAAAACCAACATGGCTCTGAGGAGGAATCATGGATGGAGACAAGACTGGTTTGAGTGGCTCCGGAGCCGACTGGGTTGGAGCCAACAAAAATTTAGGCAGGGCAGATGATTTCGAGTCTCAGTACTACCCTCTCCACATCTTCTTCTGAAAGACTCCTGGAAGATAAGGTTGGGGATCTCTACCCAGCAGGCACTGGAGATTTGACCATCAAAGAGACCAGTAGGGACTCTACAGACCGGCTCCGAGAAGCAGAGTCAACTATTTGCAAGGATTCAGCAGTCGGCACCAAAGCATCTGTGACCGACTCTGAAACCACCGTGCTCTCCTTCAGCTCCGAAGACTGAGGAGTTGAGGAGGCAGGTTTTATTAATTTGGCAGGCGGCTCCAAAACGATAGCCGATGCCGGAGAAGGCCTTTTTGAACCTTTAGATTTTGAGTAAGATCTTGACTTCGAAGACTTAGACGAAGAAGCCGAAGAACCAGACAAAGTTTCCTCTAAGGTTGGCTTCAAAAGACCCCCCCGGAGTATCAGTTTATTCTTTCTCTCCTGCAACACTCTAGGAGAGAAAGCATGACAGAACAAACATGATTCTTGCAAATGGATGGCTCCCAAACAGTAGACACAGCTACTGTGGCCATCGGTCAAAGACATTTTCTGGGAGCACTTCATAGATTTTTTAAACCCAGAGGGTTTGTGCTCCTTGCTATCCTTAGACATTATAACCCACAAGCAATCAGAGGGAAAGCAAGAGAGAAAGAAAATGACTGAGAACTAGGTCCTCTAACTAAAATGAGCCTAGCCCTGCAGACGAATTACACGAGGACTAGATCCTCTAAGTTAAACGGGCCTAGACTGGTGTAAGATAGAAACTAGGTTTTCCACTAAACATTAGACAGATTCAGTCACACAGGAGAATATTTTAAATAAAATACAGTGGAAGCAACACGAGGACTAGGTCATCTAAGTTACATGAGCCTAGCCCTGTGAAGAACCGGGTCTTCTAATTCAAACAGACCAAGAAGGCGCGCACACACACTCGCTCAAGGGTTGAAAATTAACAACTGTAAGAAATTAAGACTTTAGCGGGTCCCCGCTAAAGACCACCAGTCAACAACAATCGCTTGACAGGAAATAATCAATAGGAGCCCCTATTGATTAAAAACTGCGAACTCGCCAAACTAAATTCTCTAGACAAGAAAAATGTAAGTGCGTCTAACTACTGAAATACAGGAGACTACTATACTAGTCACACAAGGCCACAAGACAATTTAGGTAAATCCTAACTGTAAACAACAGGAAAAAGGCGAAACCGCCAAAACTAATGTAGATGTCAAGATAGTTATTGCTGCAGTCCTAACATTCCATAACCATGTCCCAGCCGGCCCGAATACCAAAGTATATGGCGGACGCCGCCGGTCAATTAGTAGTCTGACGCCGTCACACAAATGACGTCATGACCCGCCATATCTCAGTCTTTTTCCCCCCGCTTGTCAGAAAGACCTTAAAAAGATAAACCAAAAAAACCAAAAACCACACACCCACACACATAACATAACAATACAATGTACCCATATATACACTAACACAACCACACCAGTAAACACAGAGGGGAAGGAGGAGGGTAATTGACTGCAGCATGGGGAGGGAACATCTACATATGTGGTAGTACAAACTACTGTATTCATACCACATACCTGCAGCAGTCCCACTTCAGACTTGCAAGGGCAGAAAGCCAAAGCAGACAAGGCTGGTGAAGCAGGAGCTGAGGAGCTGAAGGAGCCGTCCTGCAAAATAGCCGGCAACTAGAGTTAGATTTAAGAGGGAGAGGAAGGTGGTAATGTTGAGAAAGTATACTGAAAACCCCAAGTACTCCCAAAAAAAATATCCTTAGTTTTAGTTGCCAGAAATGCTGTTTAGCGGCAGAGCTCCTAGTGGAATGAGGCCTAAAATCAGCTGGAATCTCTCTGCCATGATGGGAATAAAAATAGTTTGTTTTGGCTTGCCCTGAGAACTCAAAAAAACAACAAAAACAAGAAACCTACAAATTGCCGATCCTTAGTCCTGCTTTAATAATAGCATGAACTTAACGCACTTGTACATCTAAAAAAAAAAAATCCCTTATTTTGGGGGGATCTGCATAAAAGGTAGGCAAATGAATAGTTTGGTTTAAAGCCACACTGAAACCACTTTAGCATCCACTTTCCAGGCTGTGTGATGAAACTAACAGTTTAGGTAAAGCGCAATTGCGCCCAACTACTGGTACACAGGATACCACTAATAGAATCACACAACCACAAGACAATAAAGATAAAAGTCCTATAATGTATATATTCAATAACTATGCAAAAGATACTAGAATAATGAAAATTTGCAAAAACTTAGCCAGAGCCAAGAGAAGCACATCCAAACTCGTCGACGTGGCAAACAAGATCTGGGGATTGCACTGGTGTACTATGGGATACCTGCTTAGCCACGAGCCAACCAGAAGTCTTCGAGCTTGAAAATCAGCTGAGTCGGAGACGAGGATCGGGTCCGAACCCATATGTAAAAATGAAGGTGACATTGGACTACCTAACATCTGTACTTTTATGCTAAACTCAATCACGATCAAAGTGCTAAACTTTGGCATTGTGATAAACGAGCATCGTATGACTGCAAAGCCAGACTTCATACCTCATTATCGACAAATGAGGTGATTAAAGTGTTGAATGATCATAGTCATGAAGTGATATTGCAGAAAGTGAAGTTGTGAAAACAGAAGATTCATGCCGCTCCAGCACAACATGTTGAATGGGCTTCCATAGTCTTTCCAGAGAAGTATAAAACATGTGGACCAAACGAGAATTTCCTTCTTTTCGACTCTGGCCAGGGAGATGGCAAATGGATTTTGATATTTCGGCTCGAAACTACTCATACATGGAATTTCCTATTAAAGAAACTGTTCGTTGATGGAACGTTCAAAATAGCCCCAAAACTCTTTTTACAGATGTATGTCAATGAGTGAGCGAAGCAGATTCATTTTTCCAACTGCTTACTGCCCATTAACAGGCAAGTGACCAGAAATGTATGAGAGGATGTTTCAAGCGATCCAGGATATTTGCCCAAACCTGTTACCCTGCTCTACTTCTACAGATTACAAGCTAGCTGTACTTAATGTTATTAGGGCAACATTTCCCCGAGCAGAAATCTATGGATGCTTTTGCCACCTGGTAAAAAAACAAGATGTTGTCACAAGATGGACTTCTGGGCCAGTATAACAGTGATGGAGACTTTGCACTTCCAGTGTGAATGATTGCCTCACTTGCTTTCGTTCCAACCAATGAACTTGACAATGCCTTTGACCATCTGTCAAGACTACATACCTGGAACACTGCAGCCAAAACTCAACTGGTTTGAAGACAGTTGTCTTGCACAGCCTTATAAGCAGAGGAATAAGGAAAAACTCAATATTTCCTCCAAATGTTTGGTCAGTGTATGAAAGGACCTTAAATGGCGATGACAGACCCAACAACTATGTCCAGATAACTCCGAGAAGAAAGTGAACAGAATTTGGTGTAGATCATCCAACAATTTGGCGTTTTATAGATGGTATTTGTAAACTTCAATGGGGCAGGGATCAAGAATATGAGGAGTTTATCAGCTGAGCTGAAATGACAAGAGAGGATGCATTATCAAAATACAGATCAAAGTCTAATATTAGCAAGGGATCATGCTAATCTCACAAAATTAGAGTATCCACAGACAGTTGCTCGCAACTTCTTAATGGGCTCATATTAATGAAATATATATATATATATATATATATATATATATATATATATATATATATATATATATATACACACACATATATATATATATATATATATATATATATATATATATATATATATATATATATATATATATATATATATATATATATATATACATATATATATATATATATATATATATCCATGTGTTTAAAACTTTTGCATATGTCCTACATAGAATATTGATGTTAATTCTCTGTTGATCTTATTGTCAACATGTTTAAAACTTTCGTACAGGTCTTACATAGGATAAATTAATTTAATTAAAATAACATAGATCTTAATTTACTGATTGTAATGTTAATTTACTGATTGTAATGTTAACTTGTTCAATGATGCTCTTGATTTTATTGGGGTCAAATTGTCAGTCAAATCGGTGGGGTCAAACCATCCAACTTTGATTCTGGTAGACAAGTGTTGATTTTATTAAAGTGTTTCTGACTGTACTGGGGTCAAATCAGAGGGGTCAAACTGTCCTGTTGCCACTAGAGAGACAGGTATGTACCACAGAGATTACCCCTTCTCTGGAATAGGCTCCCCATCCATATAAAGCAGAGTTCCTCCCTAACCCAATTCAAGTGTAACTTGGACAACTGAATGGGGAACAGGAAATTCAACCCTGGCAGCCTGTAAATGGCTCATATCCTAGGCCCCTGTTTGTAAATGTTTCATCTCTCAAGCCCTGCTTACACTTACCATGGGTACCAGAACAGGTCAGAGATTTGGGATGCATGGCTAAGCTTAAAAAGGCCCTTGTGGTTATTAGCCTATTACACACCTATGAACTTATGAACCTATACCACTTATCCTCACATTACCATTTTGTTTACGTCTTTTCTTTACTTAAAACTAATAGGTTTAATTCCTTCATAAATCTGTTTTACTCTCACCTTACTACTTACCATGATCATCAAATCATCTCAATAGCTCAGAAACACTGGCAAACATACCCCAGCATAACACAGTATTCCTGCTTCCTTTTCCACACTCACTGCCTTCCCTTTTAAAAATAATACTTAAACAGAAATCTGCACTCAAGGCAGTCCTGTTTGATGCCTTTTTCCACTCCGATTTTATTCTCTATCAATTCATTATCTAATACTTTTACCAAATACCCCTCATTTACATCTCTAATGGAATCTATCACTTTCTTTGGGATTTCATACAGTTCTAATATATCCTATAACAGGCAATGCCTAATGTTATAACATGCAACTATTCTTTCATCCATGGTTCCTGTTCTAATGATATCCACAGTTCCATGGTTCCTGTTCTAATGATATCCACAGTTCCTGTTTTAATGTCATCCATTACTTTTATCAACATTAACATTTCCTTAAATGTTTCTTCCTTTCACTCAATATACTACTTTAACAACTGCCTAAAACTTCTTCTGATACATTCTCATTATTTTATAATCAGCATTATATAAAATAACAGTTCTCCAATTACTTAGTTTTTCTCCCTTTTTCCATTGCACTTTTAGGACACTCATGTATATCCTCATTCTATTCATCTATTCATGTTGTTGTTGTGTCTTTTTGGCTTTTCCCGGTAAGGGGTCGCCACAGCAGAACTCCGGTCCACAAATGATTGGCAGTAGATTTTTACGTGCCGAGTTGCTGGCCCTGACGCACAACCTTCAACAAAGGTACGCCCATTCACGCATGTCTCCACACAGAAGACGCTCTAGCTGATGTGTACATCTATATTTTATTTCCAAATGTTTATTGGGTAAATGAGCTGGTCTGCTTTACCCTTTTCAATCATGATCCAGGCACTGATTAATCAGTATGAAACTTTGTAATCAGCCATGCCCACTGTACATAAATGTTACATTGCTAATGTCATATTTTGATAGTAACAAGGGACACAGTCATGAAAAGAAAAAAATACAGTGGGACTGCATAATACAGAGATATGCTAAATACAGTGATTAAACAATATGCACTGAAGCTGCTATATCTTAAAACTATCAATCTTTAGAAAAATAACTAATTCCCTACTTTGAGGGATAGTCAAGGTAAAATACATGCACAATGTAACATACATACACACAATATCAATGACTTTCAAATTATGTGAGCATTAAACTTATTTGATTTCTTTACAAAGTATCTGTAGGTGTTAAGCAGGTGAATTTAGCCATATTTTGTAGATGCTTATGTACTGACATTTGAATAACTGTAATGTAATACTGTTTTTACATCACTGGGGAAGTGATCCCATACTACAAGTCTTAACCTTGAGAATGTCTTTTTTTCTACTGTAGCTTTGAATTTTGGTTGTGCCAGAATGGGAATGCCATTCTGGCCATTTTTAGGAATAACTTTGTTCCCAGATATAGTTTGTTTTAGGTGGGGTAAGTAGCCTAGCTGAAGAATTGAAAATATTAATGTGTGAACAGTAGAGTTGCTCTGTTTGTAGTAGGTAATCAGTAGGAATGTTTTAAGAGGTTGCAATAGTGCATGCTTACATCAGCTAACATAACAAATCTGCAAATTTTGTTTTCTACTGTTTACTGCTTGTGTGTAATTTTGAGGTTAGTTTAGGCACAGCAGTGGTAGATCCTATTTCTAACTTCTAGGACATTTTTAGTTAATGTGAGAGATTCTATAGAAAAGTTTTCATGAGAAGTCACTTTAGTAATGATACTGTTGATGTGAAGAGAAGCTCAAAGAGGGATCTAGTATCTTTGCTGTACTGTGTTAGGAATTAAAGTCCTTGATGGTTACTGATCGACATTGTTTTTCCTCTTTCATAACTTTACCTTTGGCCACATCCAATTCCTTCGAACAAACATCCTTTCCTAACACATCACTTCATTGCTTATGCATTTCACTCCCCTCACATTTTCCTTGCTTTCATCATGTTCTTTATACAGATTTCTTATATAGTCATCTATTTCTTTTTTTTCTTCTTCTGAAATTCCTGTCCGATTCCTTACAAGCTTACATGCCCCTCTCTTCTATTCCTGTCATTGTATTTTAGCTGGTATCCTAAAAAAGTTTACTTCCTCTTTCTTTCCTTTCACCAAGTATTTCTATCTCCAAGTCTTTCAATTTTATCACATTCATCTCGTATCTTTCTCTTTTGCACTTTTATGAAGCCCACTAAACCCTCTTTCCACTGTTGAATGTTACTCTACGCATTTTTCTTTACACAATTGTTTTCCAAAGTTGTGCTGACACTTCTCAATTTCTTTATAAAGTTTGTTATATTTGTTTTTTTACAATTTATTCACCAAACTGTCCATGTATAATGAAATACCCTCATTTCCTTTTGGTCTTTAAACAATTTTACTGTTTCTTTTCTTCCCCTTTTTAATTATACACACATAACTGTTAACTCTTTCAAAACCTTTATTATCTTAACTATGTTACTCGTCTCCAAATTTTGACATTATTGCCATGTGATCAGAAAAAGCTTCTAGTGAATTCTTATTATTTACCTCTCTTAAAGCCCTTGAAAAGAACACAAAATTGTCAGGACTTCTGTAAGCACATTCTCCTTCCCTATGTAATGTTAGTCTGATGTTTTCCATTACTGGCTAACAAAAGTTTCACACCTGCCACATTTTAAGAATCAGAAACAAAGATTGTTTGATTATGGGTGATTTACTGGTAGTGCATGTTATACCATTAAAACCTGTGAAAGAAATACATTTCTGAAACTGAAGGTTGGTGGAAGCAGTGGAAGATGCAGGGAGTCTTGGGAATGATCAACAGAAAAAGCACAGGAAGCAAACATATCAGTAAAGCACATATAACCTTTTAGTATATTTGCAGAGTCTACTGGACAGGATCATGAGATAGCAAGGAATTGCAACAGGGTACTCTAAGCTAAGCTTTTGGATGTACCATTATGATGTTTAATTCCTGTTTAGATAGACTCCTGTGAAAAGGCAGCCTTTGCATTTTTTACAGTGACTGGTAGATCTACAAAGATCCTGGTTAAGAACAATGATGCACTGAAAGTTCAGCAGCTTTTCAGTGATGCTAGGCTTAATCCTTCAATTTCATGACGTTCTGAATTTCTTTACTTCTATATGGAGAGTAATGACAACTTAACTCCCTGGTGGTAATACGAAAATGTTTGTTTTGAATGATAACTAGTCCTTGTTTAACCGTGACTTTAACAGTTTAAGTCAGTCGAGCAAAGAAAGGAGTAAACTATACATGGGCTACATCTAGCTGTCAAAATCACAGGATTAATTTTAGGTTTCCTGAACTTCCCTTGCTAGATTACTGGACAGTGGTTCCACGTACAGTTTGGAACATTTTTGTATGTATATGTTATCTATTAAAATAATGAGACATTTAAATGAAGTAGGAGGTTGATGTAGTTGGTAGGGAAATGAAAGGAGTATTATTCTATTTACAGAGCTGTGAAGTGGACCCAGTCATTTAAGATGGGTGTGTCCCAGAAGGATGATCCACTTTACAGGTAATCCCATTTGAAACCAGTGTGAAGGTTTTCCACATGATCTATCAGTACAATTACCTAGGAGAATTTGTGCTACTAGCCATTCATGATTGACTTTTACACTTAGTGATTTTGTCTATCACTGATGTTTAGAACTTCTTAGCTACTAAAACAGCCATACTCCTCCTCCTCCAAGTCTGTCACATCTTCAGTCGTTTCTAAAGATGTTACACCTGGCCTAAAAGGGTATTTGGGCTTAAGCCAGAATTCATCTACTGCTACAATAGTAGGCTTTTTGCAATACACAGGATTCATGCAGAATTTCTTTATTATTGATCTTACTCAAATTAATGTAGGATATTTTAAAGTCCGTTAGTCTACTAAGAGAAGACATGAGCAGATAGCAAGAACTTTTTTTTTTTTTGCCCCCTTAGTCACCATCACGCCACCATTCCTTTTAGACCCATTCTTTCATCCCGATTCCAAGCATTCTAGAATGTTTTGAGTGGGAGGTAACAGACAGGGACTGTAACGATCACTCAAGCAAGCATTTGGAGAATTTTTGCATGCTTTAACACCGTCTCCACTAGTCAGAAAATATGCTTCAATATCGCTTATGCTGAACTCGGGGCGAGCGCACACAACTGCAATTCTAATTCTCATCTAGCTTGCCTGGTGGCACTCCTGAAACAGGACTCTACCAACACAGTTGCCCAGGATAGCCAAGGTAAAAACAGTGTTTCTATCCCATCACTTCCAGCTGTTCTTCTGGAATGGCACCTAGGCTGCTAACTCAGCCAGAGCTATTTATAGCACAGCCAAGGCCAAAAACCGCTACTCTGTGAATCCAATTCAAAAGAGTTTGGTGCAAATAAGGGATAGAAACAGAAACATAGGTGGCTGAGCAGAGACAGTATGATCTGGGTTAGGATTAGTAGCTCCTGTGGAAGGCAAATCGGTAAAGAAATAAAACCAGAGCAGACAATTGTTTAAATAGTTTAACAGAGACGGGACAGAAAAAGGTAAAATTAAAGTTGTTGTGGACATTGTTCAGAAAGGTGCAGCAACAGGAAACTGGAAGAATGCAATCATACAAAAACAGAGACATGAGGAAAGGAAGCAGTGTGTCTGTAGTGAACACAGATTTAGAAGGAAAGTGAAATCATTTTGTTACAGCAGACAAGAATGTAGTTAAACCGAGAGGAGGTATGCAAAAGAAGAGTGCTGCAAATGAATTACAAAAATTACACAGACAACACATTTGCACATTTTACTCATATTTTGTCATGCATAAAATTATATTGAATCTCTAAAGCTATATGTGCGTGACTAATTTGTAGTTTTACACTGATTGTCAATTTATATGATGTGTACTCACAGTTTTGGTACTGAATTCTACTGCCATGGTGCGTCCATACCAGAAACATGCCCCTCACCAATGTGCTTATCTGTGGCATGGCTTTTGACACAATAATGTACTTTTCCAAGATCCAGGTTGACACAATAATGTACTTTTCCAAGATCCAGGTCTTTATGTGTGTTGACTAATCTGTGGCATGCTTTTCCATGGTTACTTGCTTTTTGATGCCATGTAGTGACAGAATGCTTGCATCACGTTCCGCACTACTAGAGAGTACTCTAGCTGTGTCCCATACCTGCAGATGGACAACTAGAAGAATGCTGGCATCTGCAATAGGCAGCATTTTCACAAGTCTGCAACGCACCTATTTTTTGTACTGATCTGTATAACAGTAATTTTAACCAAGCTGCAGCACATCTGAAATGTGCTATGTATCTATCTGTGTGTCACATCTGTCCATCCAATTCTAGACTTAACATACAAGTTTTGATGTAATTTGTAAAGGTGGCTCAGAAAAAAAAACTTACCAGGACTTCAACTGCTTCACTGCTGTACAGGCAGAATGTAGTACATCTATAATGCAAAAGCTTCTGGGCATCTGCCATTTACAGACAAACTCCAAATTATCTTTGTTTCTCTATCACAGTATCTTGTTTCCTCATTAAGAAGTGATTAGAAAATCAACAAATAATAATTAAAGAACAATGTCCTAATATGCATCATCACTGTGATGATGGTTTTATTAAATTGCTGATGCAGAAATAATGGCTTTATAAATATGCCCCTACTCCAACAGTAACTCAACATGTTTCTGCTTCTGAAATCTGAACTCAGACTGCAATGTGTCCAGCAGTAGGAGAAATGAGAATGCTGCACAGCTACAGTAATAAAGTATGACTGAGAGAAGGAAAGAAGATAAGGTATATTCTCAATATCAAGACAATCGTACTCTCATTTTGCCCATACTCCAACTCAAGCACCTGTAAAACAGAGATTCATACAGCAAACCACATGCACTATAACCATCAGTCGTCATGGAAATATAGCTCAACCCTCATGGTTAGAGGCCAACTTCTACTTCTGGTATCCACTTGGCACTTCTGCTAAAAGGAGACTGCAGTATGCATACAGTGAGGACCATGCCTGTTTTGTTTAGAAGTTTTACACATTTATTGTGGCCTTTATTGTGAACACTTCAAAGATGGTGCATGGGATGAAATGTGGCAGGCTGCCCATGTGTATGGTCTACATCCCCAAACCAGTTCCACCTTACTCAGTGGTAAGATACTACCTGTGGTCATAGTGGTGGTGACATCACAAAGAAAATCTCATATTTCCATCTCTCAAGACAACATGTCTCATGGTATTCAGACCTCATTACATTAACAACATAAACCCATCTCCAAATCCAAGGTGCTGAAAGTGTAAGTGATCACACTGCATCTTCATAACATTTCAGTGAAACATTATCTCTTTTCATAGGCCCACAATCAGAAAATACTATACATATTTTGGTACCTTCAGAAAGAAAGTGTTTGTTATATATGTAGTCATTATTAGTGAATTATGTATGAAAAAACGCTTTGAGAAGGCTTTTTTTGAAAAGAAAGAAGGTTGTAATTTAACTTACTTGAAAGCTTTGTAAAGAGGTCTAAACCAGCAGACATATGAGCAAGGAGTGAAGAGAACAAGCCAGATAAAGGAGAGTCCAAAATTAGTTGCTCCACCTCCTCCAATCAACCATGCCAAGCAGCCAATTAGATTCACTGCCAAGGTGATGCTGTTCACTGCAAATACACAGGAAGTAAAAGAGCGCACACACCAGTAAAAGCAAGCTGTGACTCAATACATTCGACTTGGAAACCTTTACACAGAGCTCAGTGTAATGAACTAGAACAAGAGGACTTAAAAGTTAACACACACTGAAGGTGGAGTACAGAACTTTAGAAATACAGTGGAGGATCCATTCAGAGAGATGCATAGGCTTGGCCCTTTCCATTGACTTTAATAATATACGAATATCCATGCTAGTCTACCAACTAAAACAGCCTAGAACTACAAAATGACAATGATACAGAAAATAAAGTAAAATAAAATGCATTGCATGCCATGAGCTCAAGACGCTTGCTGCACAATCATAATTTCATGCAACAACCACATCACATTTAAGAACTGTGACAAAACGGAACACAATACATCAGGTTGCAAGAGCAAACGAGGTGCGGACTGAAAACAGCCAAAATGAAAAGGGATGAAGCTGGAAGAGTTTCAAAAATAAGGCTCAATTCAAACCCATTACACAGCAAAAAACGTGAATCTATTTCCAAAACTAATACAGAAACTATAAGACAATATGTTGTTTAAATAAATATATTAGTGCTGGCATGTGAGAAAAAAATCCTAAAAAAATGTAGACGGATCTTGCAAGTACTTCCTAGTAGGATCTGGACCTCTGACTAAATTTCAGGAGAAAGTTTGCAACTGTTATGTGTAAGCTTTTGGGGCATTTCAAGTATGTATTAGCGCTTCCAATGGAGTTTTAAGCACCTGATTTTCAAAATGGATTCATAAACTGCTGGAAGCATGTTCTAAGACACTTGAATCTAAGAAAGTTGTAGAGAAATGTGTACCGTAGCTGCTGTGATCACATCTGTAACTGACTATGTGACATACATGGCCGCATACTGCTGATGCAGGGCACTTCATATTGAAAACAAGTCTAGATTTTTTTTAAATTCAGAGTAAGTGAGCACCTCAGTGACATAACATGGGAGATGGAGAAAAATACTCTGTTTAGGCACTAACCAATATATCAAAAGTCACCTTTGTTTTCATTGTCATAATTAAAACTCGCAAGTACAGTCAGAATACAATGAGTCGCAGTGACCCACTGAAATATAAAGAATATTATGGATTATAGAAAATGGGAGCCTTGCATACCCAGGTTTAAATGACATTTTTTTAATAACATGGTGCCAATGATTGCTGTTTGACCTTAGACATACTTAACATATACCTTCTTGTAATACTATATAATACCATAAAGTGGCCCATTAAGTTTGGTGCATTACTGAGAGTTACTAAATTACTTCTCTTCACATTAAATGAAGAAAAGCATTCTTAGCTTATTATATCAGCTTTTAGATAAAAGCTGCACTTCATATTATAGTTTCCTCACTAGAAGTTATAAGGTACCTGCTGATTCAGTCCACAACACTCATAATATATATTAGGCTGGGAAAAGTTCAAGTTTATAATCAGAAATGTAGCAAGGGAGTTTGGAGCCGGGTGCTACAGTACACACTTATTTTCTGCCCCTTCCACAAATGGTGGGTCCCTCAAGTCTATGCCTGCCCCAGTGGAAAGACCAGCCCTGCAGTACTAAGTGCTTTTCTGACTGTAGCTGTGACATTTTTCAACTAGAACAAAGGTAGTAACAGTATGCTAAAAATTCTGGAAAGCGATATTTGGCATTATAGCACTTTTCACACTGGAGCTATGACATTTTTTCATTTTATAAGCTGGAAAACTCAATTAGCACAGCATTGGAAATAATCACCATCAGAAACACCCGAAACCTTGCTGAATGAAACTGTGACCTTCTGCTTTTCCTTTACAGCAATGAAGTAATATATACCATTTAAAACACACACACACACACACACAGTCAGCACTGTAATGCTACTGTAGAACAGCTGTGACAAAGCACATACAGCACTTTAAAATGCCTTCAGAGACCAGCATTTAACAATACCATTGAATAAAAATGTGGCACATTATTTGTTGTATTGCACTATTATGTACTGACAAAACATGTTCTGAGAAGCATGAATGGGGGAATCTTTGTACTGTACTTTACAGAAACAGAGAAGTAACAATAATTAAAGCAAAGAGCACACATTGATTTTATTGACAATACAGTGCTGATAAAAAATAAAATACATATTGCTAGCAACAAAGTCCTATTATGTGCTGAAAAAGCCTTATTCTGAGCTAACTGAGACAGTCCAAAATTGTCACTTTTGTGATCCTATTCATGGCTTAATCTGTTAAGAAATAAGTCAAAATGCCATCAAATAAAGAAACACTGGTCAAAAAAGAAACGATAGGAAGTGCCCAAAAGAAACAGTCACATAAAATGTAACTTTTTTTCTTTTTCGAAGCATAGCTTCCTTTAAAAGTTATATAAAACAATAAAATGATAAAAAGGTGGGGAAATCTGGAATGACACTAGCCTGCCTTCACATTCTGTACTTTTATTAAACTTAGTGGTGTGCTCTAACTCTCATGAAACAGTTGTACCACTTTTTGTCCAAGACGTGTACCCAAATCACAGCCCTCACAAAGACTGAGGAAATGAAAGTACCAATTGCTGTTACCCCCCCCCCCCAAGTCTGTTATCTCCCCTTTTCCAAATATTGCAACAGGACAAAAGACTGCCGCAAGCTATGAGGTGCGAGGGCAGGGAGTTCCATTATAAAGAGTGGTGGAAGGTGAAAAAAAAGATTTACACACACATATGTACTATACATATATTATTTTCCCCCACAAAAAAAAAGCAGCCATGGCTAACCCCTTTCTACAGCTGTGTGTATATTTACTTATTTCGTTCTTTTACTTGTTACATTTGATTACTAAGGTTGGAAGTGATTAACTCTGCCCAGTTCTGAGGTTGTCATCCAAAAATCTACATTAATTTTTGACAAATTATGTTTACTACTGACTATAAGAGAGTTGGGTCTTTTCATTACTAATGAATTTACACTGAAGAAACCTTTTAGTCAAACCTGTCTATGTCAATTTGGTAGAGTTTATGTACTTAAGGTAGCTATTTGTATTCAGAGGTGCTCGGTTTCTTTCCTGTTTCAGCTTTAAACTCTTGCAGTTTCTGGTGACCTATGTCATTCGCTTCTCACATTCTTAACCTGCCATAACAGAATCCTTTTTAATCCATATTACTAAACACTTCATTTTAGGTTTCCTTAAATATGGGTACTTCTGGACTAATTCATATGTGGATACATAGTTTACAGTTATAGTCTTTGTTTTATCTTTATTAATTTTACATGAAACTGTCTGAAAATATTCCACAACACAGATGTCCTACTCTAGTTTTAGTATAAAATATCTGCAAATAAAGCCAACTTTTCTTGATTACCATACCAATTATAACCTTGAATTTCAGAGTCCCTTATTTTCCTTTCTAATGTCTCTAAATATAAAGCAAATACAACAGGGAAAGCGAACACTTCTGCCGGATTCAACTGTTCAGAGTCAAAGAACCCTCCTGCTTCAATTTTTGCCTCTGATTCCTCATATATCCTTCAAATTAACTTTATTATTGTTATCAGGAAATGCAAATGCTTCCGTTGCCCTACTCAGATATCACAGCTTACTCGTCTGAATGCCTTCTCTGCATCAAAACCCACCAACAATGGTATTTTCTCATACTGCTTCTATCTGGATCATCACTGTTCTATTAATGTTGTAAAATGTTTGCCTACTCTCCACAAAAGCACTTTAATCAATATTTATCACCTTTACCATTCTTTTAGCTATTACTGACGGTTTGTAATCGTGACTTAAAACTGAAAGGCATCTATATGAAGCTGGGTCTAATGGGTCTTTACCATCTTTAGGTATTACAACAGCAGCCTTCTTTCAGGATGTTGATGCTTCCCTTCCTTTTAAAATACTGTTAAAACCTTCATATCGCTTTCTTCACGCCAAGCTTCAAAACATCCACAGGAATACCATCGATTCCTAGAGACTTTCTTGCGGACTGAATGTATGTCACCATTTTTCATCTCAACCCCTCCTATCTTAACTGTTAATTGGTTGAGCGACCTTTAACCTTGGCATACTTAAATCTTCCACAAATGTTTCCATTTGTGCTCTTTCTTGATTTTCACATTTTTCTGCTTTATACAAATTTTCATACAATTTCCTAAATAACCAATACCTCTACAAGATATCTGGTTATTTTTCTTGTTATAGGCTTCCTAACTTTGGCAACAACCCTTTCTACTTTCTGTTGCCAAAGTCATTGAACTAAAAGGTTTTGTGCTCTGGAGTTATAGCCGCACCCCAGGGGTTTTGTTTAGCATAATGGTTAAGGTCTTTACCTCAGCTAGAAAGTACAAGGTCTGATTTTGGCTTCTGGTTATTGGCAAAGCTTCAAACTGCACTTCAGGGCAGTCAGGCTAGTATTCACCTATGAACTTTAAAAAAACTGTCAACAGCAAGCTTTCTAAATGCGTGCATATTATCCAGATACTCCCTTATTTTCTCTATAGCATACTGCAGTTGCACCTCTTCTTGTTCTGTGAGATTCCACTCATTCTGCAATAATTTAATCTGAAACAAAAAAGACCACAGTGAAAAACTTCTCAAAAGCAGACTTCACACTTCTAAAAACTAGTGTGGTCTCCTTTAAGGCCCCTGAGCCAGTGGTAAACATTACTCAAACCGCTGAATCACTTACAAATGCCTTCTACCAGCACCTACAGGACTGCATGGATCAGGCAATCCCAAACAAAACTAAGACTCTTTGTACCAAAGGCAAGCGTCCAGTCTGGTGGACCCCAGCCATAAACAAGCTCTACAACAAAAGGAGGAAGCTACTACAAGACAGAGCAAAATCCTTGAAAGGTAAGACACCTTTGATCATTATAAGTAAAAACTAAGAGCTCTCATAAAATCATCCAAGGCAAATTTTGAGAGAAAAATCGCCAAGGATTCAAAAGACAATCATAAGGCCTTCTTTAGCTATGTTAGAAACCTAGGAGGAAACTCCCAGATATGCTCAGAATTAGTTCAAAATGATGTGAAGATTACTGAACCTACACACATTGCCAACATACTGGCTGACAGGTTCAGTGCAAACTCCCCTCCCCAAAAGGAGAGATATCTATACCAGAGGACTGTAGCCCCCAAACATCTCCAGCCCAGGTGAGAACTGCTCTCTCCAAAGCAAAAACACAGCATCCATGGGACGGATGGTGTCCCCGGCTGTGTGCTCCATGAACTCAATGAGGAATTAAACCCGCAGTTAGGACAGCTGTTTAATCTTAGCCTCACCTCAGGATGCACTCCAAGGAGTGCGGCGACTGTGGTCCCACTTCACAAGGCGGTGCCTCCACCGACCCTGGAAATTACCGTCCCATTAGCTTGACAAGCCTTATCTGCAAAGCCATGGAGAGGATCATAATGGAACTCATAAATAAAGACATAGGGAACTTGCAGACTTGGGATCCAACCCAGTTTGGCTTTGTCAAAGGCAGATCATGCCTTTTAAACTTGGTTGACTTTTTCGAGACAGTCACCAAGGCCATTGATGAGGGAAAGGCAGTCCATACAGCCTACCTTGACCTGGCAA
This sequence comes from Protopterus annectens, assembly GCF_019279795.1. Lineage (NCBI taxonomy): Eukaryota > Metazoa > Chordata > Ceratodontiformes > Protopteridae > Protopterus > Protopterus annectens. The sequence goes on from NC_056739.1 coordinate 1,194,605,348, forward strand.
AGGCCTTCGACACAATACCCCACTCAGGTATCATCAAAAAACTCATCAGCTTGAATGTAAACCCATACCATCACAAGATGGGTTGCAAACTGGCTAAGTGACAGAACCCACAGGGTCAGAGTTGCTGGAGCCATGTCAGACTCAAAGCCTGTCACAAGTGGTGTCCCACAGGGCTCAGTCCTGGGTCCACTCTTGTTCGGCATCTACTTTTCTGATGTACAAGCAAACACAGGAGGGTTATTGGCTGACAAAGTTTGCAGATGACTGCAAACTGGGCGCCATAGTCGAAAACACATCTGACACAGATATCCTTCAGAAGGGCCTCACAGAAACGGATAACTGGTGCCAGAACCATGGCCTAAAGTTAAATGCCAAGAAATGCATAGTCATACCCTTCGGGAAAAACAAGGTTACCCCTAGCTACCATATAGGTGGCAATCCACTGAGCACAGAAGAAGTCATCAGGGATCTGGGGACCCAGGTTGACAGTAGCCTTTCGTTTGACACTCATGTTGCTAAAGTAGTTAGGAAAACCTTCTACATTGCCCACCTGATCATGAAGGGATTCACATCTAGATCAAGGGAGGTCATCGCCCCCCTGTACTCATCACTCATTAGACCTATGATTGAGTACAATGCCCCATTCGGAATGTATCTGACCCGACACCTGCAGCAGCTGGAAAGGCCCCAAAAGTTCCTCACCAAAAGGATAAAGGGTCTCAAAAATATGTCTTATGCTGCCCGACTGAAGGAACTCCAGCTCTGTTCAGTCTCATACCGCTTGCTCAGGTGACCTGTGCCTGACATATAAGGCCATGTCAAACCCTGATTTGATGAATATGCTTCACCTCAAAAAATCTAGATCCCTCAGAACCACAAGGGCTGGAGACTTAAACCTTGACACGGTTATTAATAGAACATGCTGGAGGAACAGATTAATCACCCAGAGACTCCCTATGCTGTGGAACAAAATCCCGGTACATGTGAGGCAGAGCACCTCGCTGGCCTTGTTCAAGAGGAATCTTGACCAATGGATGGGGGATCGCAGATATACCCCAGGGATTACTTCAGTGTCACTGCTTGACAGAGGCACAGCAAAATAATAGGCATAGTTTTATTCAAACTAAAGGGGTGGCGAAAGCCAAATAACTATGGGCTAGGCTTATAAATGCCCTTGGGCAGATAGCCTAGTATGAACCTATGAACCTTTGTCAGTTCCTCTAAATTCCTGTTCCTTCTCAACCATATCTTTCTTTTATTTCTACCCTATTTTTAAACTCCACTTTCATTTTATCCCACTCACTAACTTTAAATTCGGTAGTTTCTATTTTGCCTAATAACTCTCAAATAATTTCCACTACCCAACCCTTAAATTCCTCTTTTAAACAGGTATGTGGGGAAGCACCAGTGTCTTAGTTTTACTTCCATTACCCTGCAATTTTACCTTAGTTGTTACTGGCGCAATTTTACCTTAGTTGTTACTGGCGCATAATCTGAAATAGTTATTTGATGTGTGCGCAATCTTTCAATTAAATGCAACTGTTCCTGTGAAATATAATTTCTGTGTAGTCTAGCCCAGTTACTGTACTTCAGGAAATATGTAAATTCAGAGTTCCTACTATTAAACTCACGTCTTCCATACCAAATATTTTCATATATTTCTTAAGAAATATACCAGTGTTATATTTTCTCCTTCAGGTCCCCCAGATGCATCCTTACTGTTGCTAATCAAATTCTAGTCCTAATATGCAAGTAATATTCCCTGCTGAAAGCTTATTTTTCTCCAAAAAAATTTTAAGCTTCATAACAGCAGCTTTAGGTGGAATATAAATACACATCAGCTTAATTCTCCTCACTTGTCAGCAGCCCCTTACTACTACAAATTTACTAATATATTTTCTTCTATCATGACTGGAGCTCCTCTAGCAATTAGTATAAGTAGTCCCATTTTCCCTTGTCCCCAATACTCTGCTGAATATATATCCTGAAATAGTTTCTTCATCACAGTCACATGCTCACTTCTTTCCAAATGTGTCTTCTGTAGCATTTGCATTTCTTAATATAATTCAGTACTCTTTCCTTTTAGCCTACACCTGTGAAGCGATTCACATTCCAACATATGGATAGTGTAGTAATTATGATAAGAAGTTCTTATGCCTACCAATTATATGAGACAGCTTTTTTAAATGTCGGTTTCCAACTTTTGTGTTACATGCACCCACTAATATTTGGCAGGTTGATCTTTTACACAGTTGTTTCTTATTATCTCAACTTGAACCTATGCCACATTCTACAAGACTTTTTTGTTTTAATGAAAACCCTCAAAGAAAAAAAGAACCCACACCCTCAGAATACCCCATAACTTATTAACTTAAAATAAACTCATGGAAGTATGTCATCTTCAAGTAATGAAGTTTAACCCTCCTGGGAGGAACAATTACCCCAGACTGACAGCTGCACTCACAGCATAATCTAAACTAAAATTATGGCTATTTATGCAATGAAATATTACAACCTCTGCCCCTGCTTACACTAGCTATCTATTCTCTTCTTTATTTTTATTCGCCTCCCAGATGTAAAGAAGTTTTCAGAAAACAAACTTTTAGCCTTACAAAAGGGCTCTGGTTTTACTGCCTGACCCTGTAGTCAGCTTAGAAGCTTAACAAAATGTACAGCCACCCTCTGCTGCAGAATTCTCAACTCACACTGAACGTTTATTTGCTAAAGGAAAATTTTTAATTGCATTCAGAGTTCTCTTATTTATTTGCTTATACACATAAAATGTATTAGATTAAGCCATGGGACTAAATCCACACATGCATCAATGCAAAAGAGAAAACATATCAGCTACAAATACATTATAATCTGTGTATTGTTGCATCCTATGCCCCATTTCAACAACCAAAAATTATAGCATATTAACTTAAACAAGCTTTTGTCTGTCCTTTCATCCTTTTATTTACATTGTAATGCCCATGTTTGTTAAAACTAAAGGAAAAAGGGTACTTGCATACTTTAGCATCTATCACCTACAATAACTGAAAATCCTTTACTACACATTTAATTTAGATCATTAAATGTTTTATAAAAATACTGTTAAGAGTTAGTTACTTTTTTCTCCCTTCCTTTTAGTGTTCTTCCAACTATTAAAGGCATGAAGTGGTGTATATGCTTTTCAGTCCCCCAGAAGTTTATCAACAAAAGTCCAATTTTTCCACTTTCTTGTAAAGGCATATTTCACAAATGTGATTGATGCTTTATAATATCACATTTATTCACTAATTTAGTGCTGCTGATCTTCCTGTTCACCTCCATCCCTCAACCCCAAACTCCAGTTTAAGTCCAAGGTGCTCCAGATTTTTCTGGTCAACTCCTGTCCATTTACCTTTCAAGCATCTTCTTTTAGAAGACTGGAAAATATTTCACTGGCAGAGTCTCTCTGAGCTTTATTATCAGAAGAATGAGAAGCAGAGCCCCCTTCTGTTTGATGTCTCATTTTTTTTGTTGGACAAATTTTTGTATTTCCTGCTTAGCCTGTTCTGCTCTAAAAAAATGACTTTGATCCTCATGCCTGCCTCTCAACATTCCCAGACTGCTGGGATAAATTTGCTTCTCTTCTGCCTGGTTTACAGTGAATAATCATTTCCACAAGCAGTTTACTGTCTCCAATTTGTAATACTTTGCCCTTCTGACACAATTATTGTCATCAACTCTTTCTGCTAGTATGATTGCAAATTTACTAATACAGGTCTTGGCTCCCTTCTCATGGCCAGGTTTGGAGCACATACACAATGAACCATCTCGATTTTAAATTTGTTTATTTACTTGCATTTGTTTACCGGGAAGATTCACTGGGCATGAGTGAGTCCATTTTCAGTAGAGGCCCACTGAGAAATGCTCCACATACAAGTACATACAACAGAATATACAAAATTGTATACATAAGCTGAGAACTAAGCAAAGGTAAGATGTTTGACAGTGCTAAATAGCATTATTTACAGTATCATATGGTGAGATAAAGTTGAATACATAGGTCAGAAGTAAACAAGCTGAATACAATTAATGTCTGAACATTGGTAAAATGCTACAAACAGACAACTAAAGTAATTAAATGACAAAAATTAACAAATCCTACTGTGGAATACCAGTCCAGTTGCTTATTTGAGCTTATATAAAATTAAAACAGTCTGTTTTTGCAGTTTCTCTGGTACAGCAGAAAGTCTCAGTTTTTAATCTGTGGGCTCTGCCCTCTAACTCTACCATTTTTTGAAATGGCTCTCCTTGAGCAGTCTCATACTCAGCCAGCTTTTTCTTCATTCCAATCTCTGAATTTTTCAGTTTTATCAGTTCATCTGAAGAGCCATTTTAAGAGTCTTCATTTTTTTCCAACCTTTTGTTATTCGAGTTGATACACCCCTTCAATGTTTAAATGAGCTCTGGGCATATTTGATGTATTTTTTCCTCAGGAATACTGGAAGCCATGTCTTGCACCAAAGCTTGAATTATTTTCTGCTGAACCCTTGCAGAATTCTTCCCAGTCAGTGTTTTCTCTTCACCTTTTCTAGCTGACATTCTTTCAAGCTCTAAGGTTTTTCTTAGCTGTCATCCAGGCAGTATAATTACGAGCCAGTAACTAAATTTACTAAAACTGGCAGAGTTATTGGCCTTTGTCTCTCAGTTTCTTTTTCACAATGGGAGAGAAAAAATTAAGCTGTTGATCAGTAGGCAGACTTCTTGGAAGCTCCCTCTTCATGGTAATCTCTGCAAATAAGTTAACTAAATATTTACCAAGGCTGAGATATAAAGATCACTGTAGATTTTGTAGGTAGATGAAGGACAATGTCTAATGCAATCAGAACACTGAATGATCCTGGACGCCCAGAAAAGCAGAACAGAGCTAGTATTATAGCCCTTAGATGCAAAAGAGGCTTTCAACAGGGTGCAATTAAGATACCTGTTTGAAGTTATGGGGGGAGGGGGGATTCACAAAGATATAGATCCTACTGATTCAAAAAGTATGAGAGAACAGAGTCAATAGTTAACATAAGGGCTCAATTTTAATAGGGTTTTAAAATGGAGAGGGAGACAAAGCAGAGTTGTCCCTGTCACCACTCCTACTTGGTTGCACTTGGAACTGCTAATACTTATTATTAGTACCGCAGCTGTAAGGTGTTGTAAATGGGAAGATATTCAGATTAAGATATCACATTTTGTGGAAGACATTTTACTAATTCTGTCCATTTCACAGGAAGATATATACAAGGTGTGGGAAATTAAAGGAATATGGACAAAAGGCAGAATATAAAATAAACCAGAGGAAAAACACAAGTTCTGATGTATAACTTTCACGTAGAAGAGACTCTGGAATAGGATTTTGAGTTTGTACTATGTTAGGAAGGAATTAAATATTAATTAATTAGGCTTAGGACACAAGGGAATGGATATGGAAATGGGAAACATTATTAGATCCGGATCAGAAAGTTCATATGTTTCAAATACACATCCTACCACAATTTTTATATACTGGACATATTTTCTGGTGGCTCCATGCAGGAATCGAGAGTGCAAGACAGATAATCAACTTCCTTTGGGGGGGGGGGATAAATCACAAGTAGCTTGCAAATTAGGAAATGGAACCGGTCTGATTATCCTGAATGTAAACAGTTATTTACCGCTCAGTTGGCAAAGATATTGAGATGTCTCCACCCAAATTATGAAGTGATTAGGAAACAATACTGTGGAAAAGTAGAAAGTACTTTATTAGAATATCCATGGGACATGTGGTCCAGTTTAATGCTATGGTACATGTAGAAACAGGTTAAAGAGTTACTTCAGAAAGGGAAATTCAAAGTACGGAAGGAAGACAATGGATATGGGAAGGGTGGGTGACAAAGAACATATCATTGAGATGGAATAGACAAAGGACTGGACTACACTACTCGTCCCAGCTGCTGACAGGGGATAAGTATAAAGTATGGGAAGAAACTAGATAAGAATTTGAGGTATGGCACAAAGAGAAATGGGAATACCAAATGTTAGTAGAGACTATGAAGAACTGGAAATAGGGGGCAGCAAAAGGATATACCTAAATTATTAATATGAAGTATAGAATAATTGACAGAATGGACTCAAAAACTTTATTAAAATCTCCAAACAGTTTTACATACCATCTACAAGATGTACAGAGGCACACAAAAAAACATGCAATGCTGTATGTCAAAGAGGGTTAATAACCTCCAGACCAAGCTTTTGTATATATCAATTTCAATTTTAAACCATCGTTACAAAGTGTTCATGTGTACACTAACAGGACAAAGGTGTCAAAACTGACAGATATGGACCAATGTAGTTTTGTGGAAGGGTGGCAAACATATGATAACATTAATACAAAGTAGAGCTGTGTATGTTAATATATCATGACAGTAGATGCTCAAACAGATCACTGTTGCAGTTGCCCCCAAGCTATATTGGTGATATCCTACCAAGGAATAGGAAAAATTACCAGCATCTGAAACTTTAGGGAACTTTACATGTGCCCTAACCACACAACAGCTTCAGGAGAGATGCATAAAATTAGTGATCAGGGCACCAAAGCTTCAGAACTTTATTGTTGTTAAAGTGGGCTCTCTCTACAGGCTTGGAGTGATCGATAGTTGGCTAGCACTTCACCAAAGCTGACAGATTAAGTACCCTTTTGGGGAAAACTTTCAGCTTTACTAGTTTTTCTAATTAAAATTTTACCTTTTATTTATAAAATTATATATTTAGGTTAGGAGTTGTGTTTTTAGTGGTTGTCACTAAACATTTAACTCAAAAAATGTTTACTTTTGTCATGTTTACCTGTTTGGGGAAAAACTAAAACAAAGACGACAGTGGTAAACAAGGCACGTGCGCGCACACACACACATTCAGCAGCACCAACATTTATGGGGACATAAGATAAAGTATTTAGGTGTATAGATTAAAATGATTTTATTATGGCAGCTAAGAAAATATGGGAAGAAACTAAAAAGAAACATTGAGAAGTTGTACGCTCTTAATTACAGGTATGAACAATAAGAGACAGGCAGTGAAAATGCTCTTAGTCCTTTCAATTTTCTAAACATCTCATGCATTTTTATTAACCAGAGGTGAAGTTGAACACAACTACTACAGAATTAAAAGAATCTGGCAAGGGAAAATGGCAAGAGTTAATAAGTCGGACAAGTTGAGTCTCCCTAAAGAACTAGGAGGTTTAAGATCACCTGATATGAATGGATACTTTATATACATGTGCCTTAACTATAAAGCTAGCAGAAAGTTGTAAATCAAAGTGAAAAGGAATAATGATGAACCATGAGGTAGGGTTATGAGAAATAAGGAGAGAAGCAGGATTTTGGATGCAGGCCCTTAGAGAGGAGAATAACCGTGCAGATTATATTCATAAACAGTAGAAAATATTCTAAGAAGCTAGCATGGAAATGGAGAAAGGAGATTTTACCAACGGGGATGACTACAAGCAGGGGAATAGAAAATAGGCAAGAATGGGCTGGAATTTACTAGAGAAAACTAGCAAAGGATCCAAGGAACTGGGAGCAAATAAAGTACAGTTGTGTACACTTACCATAAATGTAGATGTTAGAGTGTATTCACTGTTGCAGTAATCACATTTGGGTTATCTGCTTGTACTAGCCCTCAGTCGGCCTGATTAACAAAGTCTTGGGTCCTACGTCGGTTGCTGTCTCTTCTTCCGTGATGTCAGGTCGTTAGGGGTATAAAACATGCAGCTGACGCCATTATATCAGTTTTTCTTGCCGCAGATGTCAGGTGCCCCCCTAATGGGAAGCAATTAAATCTATAAATATACAAGGGTTATACCTCCAACAAAAAAGCAAATACACCACAAAGCTTTTAAGCATAGTAAAGGGGAGAAGAGATATAGCCAAAAGAAGTCAGGGGGCTGGAGGGAGGGTAGCCAGGACTGCAACAGTGAATACACTCTAACATCTACGTTTATGGTAAGGATACACAAATGTACTATGTTCTTTGCGTTTCACTGTTGCAGTCATCACATTTGGATAGATTCCCAAAGCTAAAGGATGGGTGGAGGAATTTAGATAGCATTAGGACCAGCTATAAGGCCCTGCAAGACTGCAGTGGCAAAGCCAGCTCTGGATTTAGAGAAAATTGGCAAATGGTAATGCTTGGTGAAAATATGTACAGAACTCCAGATAGCAGCTTCTAGGATGTCCCTGGTAGGTACGCCTCTGAGAAAGGCTGTAGAGGTAGATGCAGCCCTGGTTGCATGAGGTCTGATCCCCTGTGGGGATAGGTTTTCCATGATGCTTATAGCAGAAATGAATGCAATGGCCTACCCATTTAGAAATGGTTTGCTTTGAAATGGCCTTTCCCACTGTCCCTGCAGCAAATGCCACCAGCATTTGTTCAGATTTCCTTTGAGGTTTAGTCCTGTCCAAGCAGAATCTAAGTTACCTGTGCACATCTAAGGCATGCAGTATCTGTTCCCCTTTGTTCTGTGGATTAGCAAAGAAGGTTGGCAAATGAATGGACTGATTAAGGACCACACTGGATACCACCTTGGGCATGAAAGAGGGATTGGTCCTGAGGGACACCCTGTCTGCATTAAAGATGATGAAAGGCTCCACTGCCATAAGGGCCTGTAATTCAGATACCCTTCTTGCTGAAGTGAAAGGAATTTTAAATCTGCAGTAGCAGCTGGCTCGAAAGGAGGAAGGGTGAGTTTCTCCAATACAAGGTTAACATCCCAGGCTGGAGTTGGATCTCTCCTGGGTGGTCTTAATTTTTTGGCCCCTCTAAGGAACTGCTTCAGCAGTGGATGAGAGAAGATTGGAGGTTCTGTGTTATGAGCTGAAATGGCCAAGGTGTGAATTTTTATTGAGGAAAAAAAAGACAGGCCCTTGTGAAGCATCTCAGTTAAGTATTGCAAAATCTAAATTAAATTGGGCACTGCTGTGCTCATCCCTTGAGATTGGTTCCAGGCACAGAATCTTTTCCATTTTTCAGCATAAGATTTTCTAATACTAGGCATCCTTGCCTCTAAAATGATATCCATCACCGGTTTACTGAGGGATGGTAAAGGAGAGATTAGGTAATTAGCCAGGCTGCTAGGTTCAGTGTTTGAAGCTGAGGGTGCAGAATCTGGTTCTCCTGCTGAGACAGCAGGGCAGGAGTCTGAGGCAGGTGCCACAGTGACACACTGCGCAAGAGGGGGTACCAGTGTTGGTGTGGCCAGTCTAGTGCAATCAAAATCGTCCTTGGTTTGTCTTGCTTGACCTTTAGTAGTACCTTGGAGAGCAGAGGCAGAGGACAAAAGGCATAAACTGATTTGTTTTTCCAGCTGAAGGACAGAGCATCCACTTTCCAAGCGTGTCTGTGGGGAGTCCTTGTGCAAAATTTGTCCAATTGATAGTTCTGGTGGGAGGCAAACAGGTCTATAATCTGGGCTCACACATTTGCTTGTCAACATGTTGAAAATCCTTGGTTCCAGTTTCCACTCCTGTGGGTCCATGAAGTTTCTGCTTAGTTCGTCTGCCAGTGTATTTAGTTTCCCTGGCAGGAATTGAGCTTGTAGATGCACTTGGTAGCTCAAGGCCATGTTCCACAATGCCATGACTAGTCTGCAGAGGGGGTAAGAATGCGTACTCCCTACTTGCTTATGTACCACACAACAGTGGTGTTGTCCGTCTTTACCACTTATAGTCCTAGAAGAATGTGGTCCTTGAAGGCTTTCAGAGAATTCTGTACAGCTAACATTTCTTTTTGATTGATATGCAGGTGCATTTGACTTGGGTTCCATTTGCCCTGAATGGACTTCACTGCCAAGTGAGCCCCCCCGCCCCCCCCCCATGCATAGTCTGATGAGTCTGTTAGGGTTTGGGCGGCAGGGGGCAGTGTGTGAATGGTAGTCCCTTGTTTTGGTGGCAGGCCTCTGTCCACCAAAGGAACTCCAGGCATAGGCAAGGTACGACAGGAATCATCGCTTCTAGATCCTGAGAATGTTGATACCATAGGCTTTTTAGATACCATTGTAGTTTCCTCATATGCAGCCTTGCATATGGAATTAGAAGGATGCACGAGGCCATGAACCCCATGGCTTGTAGTATTTGCCTTGCAGCGAGCGGGGTTTTTGTGGCCACTTGTTTGAAGTAGGTTGTCAAATGAATTTGTTTCCCTGGCATGAGAAAAGCCATCTGGGAAGTTGTATTCAAGCTTGCTCCCAGGAATATAATTTGACAGGGTACCGGGTGTGATTTCTTTTCGCTTATGGTGTACCCCAGACAAGTAAGCACCCTTTGTAAAAAGGCCAGATGTTTCAAAAGTATGTCCTGGCTTTCTGCCTGAATTAGACAATCATCCAGGTATGGGTATATCTGAATATGTTTTTGCCTACAAAATGCAGTGACTGGAGCTAGGCACTTTGTGAATACCCTGGACACAGTAGATAAGCCAAAGGGCAGTGCAGAGAACTGACAGCGTGTGTACCCTGCTTGGAAGCGTAAGTATCTTATACAAGATTCCCTGACTGGAAAGTGCAAGTATGCTTCCTTTAAATCTAGTGTTGCCAACCAGGCATCTTTGCCTAGCACAGGAAGCAACTGGTGAAGTCAGCATCTTGAATTTTGGAATCACCAAAAAGGTGTAGAGTAGACGGGTCCAGGATAGGACGCCATGAATTGTCTTTTCTGGGTACCAGGAAAAGTCTAGAGTAGAAGCCTTGTCCCTTTTCCTCTTCTGGTACCAAGTGAATAGCCCCTATGCTTAAGGGACGGTACTTGCTTTTGGTCCTCTGCCCACTGATTTGGAGGTAGATCCGGCCAACCTTTTGGAGTTGGTAACGTGTGAAGTGAAATCTGTATCCTTGGGACACTATTTAAAACCCATTTGTCCTGGGTAATGAGTCCCCAGTTCTTTGCATGAAGTGCAATCTTTCCCCCCAAATGGGCAGACAGTTGAGAAGTGCTTGGAAGTTTTAAAAAGAAGTCATTGAGACAGTTTACCATAGAGGGGGTTTTATTACTCCCAGATTTGGAAGTGTAGGCCCCCCCACTGCTTAGTCCTGTGCGTCCCCTAGGACTGAAGCCTGGGTGCTCTGCTGGATCTGGGTTTGAACTGAGAAGGTCTGGAAGAGGCAGGAAAGGACCAATTATTAGAAGGCCAATGCCTACTAAATCTTGGAGGTTGTACTTGTAAAAAATATTTAACAGTTTGCATAGATTTGGCTTTTTCCTCCATCTTTTTAAGAACAACTTCTGCTTTGTTGCCAAACAGGCGGTCCTGATTTAAGGTTGCATCCAGTAATTTCGCTTAACATGATCTGGCAAGGACTGCTCCTTAGGCCAAGCATGCCTTCTAAGTACAGACCCAGTTACAGCAGCCCTGCAAGATGCCTCTAGTGAATCAAAGCCACACTGCAAAGTCGGTTTACAAACTTGTTCAGCAGAATGCATTAAATCCTTTAAATCCTTATTTTCAGCACAATCAGGAATCAACATCATTTTCTGTTTAAGCAATCCAGTAACATGCTGCTGATACTTTAACATATGAAACTGGCAATTCACGGCCCTAATGGCCAAAGTTGCAGAAGTGTATACCTTCTTAGCCCATCTATCCAGTGCCCTGGAATCTCTATCAGAGGAGGTAGGATTTTTGGCAGTAGTAGCTTTAATGCCCTTGGGTCCTTGTGAAATGGTTTCAGGATCCGCAGTAGAATTTTTGAAAAGGAACTTGTAAGACTCAGGAACCCTGAAATATTTATCAGGTTTTTTGGGAGCAGGAGGTAAAGAATCAGGGGCCAAGCTAGATTTGGAAAAGGCATCGTCAACAATGTCCAGTACAGGAGGTATAGCTAAAGGCCTTTGCTGGGGCAGGAGTAAGAAATCCCTAAGCCTCTTTTTAGAATCAGAGAAATCCTGACTTTCCCAACGAAAATGCTCCCTGAGAGTATGCAAGACTTCACCAAAAAAAGAAATCCTTTGGGGGGGGGGAAGCAGAGTGAATAGAGTCCTCAGCATCAGAATCCTCATAGGTAGATAAGGGTAAATCCTGGTCAGAGGAAACAAATTTCAAAATCCTGGTCAGAAGTAGTATAAGCAAACTCAGTCCTAGGTCTCTTAGAGGGGGGAAGATTGGCTTACCCAGGAGTCGGCAGACTAGCACTTGCGAAATGCTTCTGATTAGGGCACCGCATGGCAAGAAGACTGATGTAATGGCGTCAACTGCATGTTTTATACCCCTGACGACCCGACGTTACGGAAGAACAGACAGCAACCGATGCAGGAGCCAAGACTGTTAATCAGGCCAGCTGAGGGCTACTGCAAGCAGATAACCCAAATGTGATGACTGCAAAAGTGAAACACAAAGAACATCTAGAGTGAAAGGTGATGGGGGTGCAGCAAAAATAAATAAGTCTGGATTTTAAGTTAAGAGATGGCATTCCACTGCAAAGTACTGATAAGAGTATAGGAAACAAAGGTATAGGGAAGTGCCAAGTGAAAGATCAGCTTGGTAGAGTTTTCAGTTAATTCTACAACAGAAGGTGCTGCTAAAAAATTATAATTAATAGGGCATATAAAATATTGCATGATAGTAAAAATCAGACAGAGACTATTAGAAAAGATTGGGAAGAGAGGATGGAAAGGCAATTCACAAAGGAACAGTGGGAGGTCATCTGTATGACTCCCAGTCCAGAAAGGTTAGAGATTTTGCTTGGAAGTGTTTACATAGCTATGTTTATGCTCCAAGCAGACTTTAGCAATGTTTCCTCAGGTAGACAGCAATGCTGGAGGTGATGTAAAGGAAAGGGGTAACTGAACATCTGGAGGTAATGCGAAGAGTTGGCAGATTTTAAAAGATCATTACAGTTTAGTTTGACAGAACCGCTGGAGCAACAAATGGTTGCAATGAAGGAATGACCCTTAAGCTGAAATAAAGGAAATGAACTGGCCAGACATAGCAAGCCCTTACTAAGTTTAATGCTATTGGCTGTCAAAACAATCTATTGTTAGAAAATGGAAATCAAAATATTAATCAGCTGTAGCAAGTGTTGAGTACCGTAAATGAGATAAAAGAACTGGAAGTGGGATCTTTACAAAAGCAAAGGATCAAATTACACAGAAATAAATGGAATGTGTAGGAACAATAGATGCAGAATAATGTTCAAGAAGACCGAAATTTAAGGAAAGAGAAAAATGGAGCAGTTTAGGTAATGTTGGCGTGAATGATGCTTGTTACAAAGAAAACATACGTATATTACACAAAAGCCATGAAAAATGTTACTATGGTTTGTTTTCTTTATTAATGTGTATACACACCTATGTCACTGTTTAAAATGTGAAGATTTAAAAAAGGGTTTTACAAAAAATCAGATAAACACAGTGGAGGCACAGGTTTATAACTAAAGTGTCTCCTAAACATCTGGAATAAACTTCCCCTACATATGAAGCAGAAAAACTTACCTTTAAACATACGACTGGATGGGTAGCCACAAATATATTACAAGACTGACTGGTATGGCCTTCCTGGACAAATGAGGTACAACATGATTAAGGGCACTGGCAAGACATGAATGGTTATAAGACTTAGTGGCCTTGAAATATCTATGAAGGTCACACAACTTCAGGGCACATTTAAAAAGAATTTTAAAATACTGATTGCCCATTCAATTGAGCAGGCAAAATAGGGTTTGTTTAACAGCAATCTGCAAAATTACTTCTAAAAACTTTTCAATAACTTCTGACAAGATTACCGTCAGACAGGTTTCTTGTATTACTTAATCTTCTAAGATGGACCAAAAAATATATATATAATCTTCCTGTCATTGTAACACACTTCCAAAGAGGTTTACTCCCCTAGGAGGTCAACTGCAAAAAATTCAGTGTGCATAGTTCTAAGCATTCTCTGTTCAACAAAGCTTAAAATGCAATTTTATTCAACCACATGATTGCATTACTTTCAATGATAATTCTGTAATCTTTTCAGATAATACATACACAGTTATGAATTAACAGACACCATTAAGCTCTTTGCTCATTGTCTACTGAGAATGATGTCCAAATTCAAAAACAAAATAATCAGCTTTTAAAAAGTGGCTGATTATGTGGCATTATCCCTGAGGGATCTAGTCTGTGTCTGCTCTGGAAAAGACAATCAAGAAGTCTTTCCTACTTTATTAGGAATAGACTTCAATGTACTATTGCTCACTCTGCCTCCAATGCCAGTCAGCCATCAGCCCCTTTTTCTCTGCCAAGAGGCCCATTCATCCATATCACCAGATGAAGGTCGACCTGGAAAGGCCATCATTTAGCTACCCATTAGGGGTGGGTTTGAGAGTTTTCTGTAGTCCTACATTCTCTGCAAATGACCAGCTTGCTAAGCCAAAGGAAGAAATGCAGTGGGCTGTTGGCACTGGTAAACCACCACTATCACAAAGCACATTGCCAGCAAGCAGCTCCACCTTCTCCCCTGAAGCATGGAAAATGACTTCCCCATGTCCCCCATGGAAATCACAGATCTTGATGTGCTTTCATAGTCTCTGCCCTTCCCCACCAGATCGAGAGACAGGTGTGTAGGCTACACCACTTTATTCCTTTCCCTCCCTAACCGGCTCCTCCAATTCTGGTGCTACTAATGAAACTCCACCTGCCTGTGTTACAGTAAGGACCTTATTCCTCTGCAGTGCATAGCCCAGCAGTACTGAATTTCAACTTGTACCTCATTGTTTTCATATAGTCTTAAAAATTAAATTCAGCTGTCCCCATAGTACCTTTCCTAAGTATCGGTTCATGTATGGATAAACCCAAACAGGAAATGTCAACTCAACTTCAAGACAGCACTTACTTCCAACATGGCTTCTCAGAATATCAGCTTAATTTCAGCTCTCCCAGTGGGCAAACAGAGACTCAGGAATGAGCCAGTGAATTTGTTTTTTTTTTTTTTTTTTTTTTTTTTTTTTTGAGTAAATTTCAGTCACTGGCTAGATGTCAGCACTCTCTGGATGCCAGAAAAGATGAAATTTAGAGAAGCTGAAAGAAAATCATCCACAAAGGATGAAGAGAAAACTCAACAGGAAGAAACCTGCAGCTGTTCAGCAAAAATAAGTTCAAGCTCCAGCACTGGTACAAGACATAACTTCTAATAAGTCAAATGTGCACAGAGCCAATTAAAATAAATGAAACACTGAAGGTATTTATCAACTCAAATAACAAAATGATAGAAAATAATTCAAGAAGCTTTAAACAGATATTCAGATGAGCTACTAAAACTGCAAAAATCAGAGGTCAAAATTAAGAAAAGGCTGGTGGAATACAAGACTGCTCAAGAAGAGACATTTCAAACAAGTGGTAAAAGTGGAGGACACAGCATGTAGGGAAAACTTGAGAAACTCGAAGGAAGAGACTATTAATTTTATGAAGGCACAAACAAGCAAATGGACCGGTACTCCACAACAAGACTTGTTAACTGAAATGGCACATCTTGTCTAACTTAGCTATGACAATGCAGCTAATACCTCCAATAATAAAGATGCAATCCTACCAACAGAACCAGTTTTGACAAAACTGTGGCAGAAGGACAAAGTAATAAAAATTGGAGGCAAAGTGTTTGGAAAAAATAACTCATTGTACAACAAACAGAAAAGGAAGAAAATTATTCCAGCAATCAGGGAATGTTGAAAGGCAGGTGTGAGATTCAAGATGCTGTATCCAGCTGTCTTCAGATTATTATTCCTGCAGGATTAAGGTCATTTTTTGAAGCAGAACATGCTAAAGAGGAAATACAAAAGCTTGTTCCAATAAAAAGTTTGCTATCAAACAGAAGGGACTTGGCTTCTTGATCTTCTAATAATAAAGCTGCTAGATTTTGCCAGTGAAATCTTTTCCAATGTTCCAAAGGAAAACGTTTGAGAGACAGAGAAAAACACGGGAGCTATCTAGAAGAACCACAAGTATGTTGGAAATGAACCAGAGACTGATGTTGGAAAATTGAGAAATAGGAAGAAAACCAGCAACGCAGAAATTAAATGAATAATGTGGGATTAACAAAACATCTATCAAATGTGTGAAATATGGCTGAACAAGAAAACTAGGAAATACTGGACTTTTTGACATATTTAACTTCTAGGGGACTTCAAAGCATATGCCCTACTTCAAGTCATTAATGTTTATAAGAATATTAAGGAGAGAAGAAGAAGGTAAGAGGTAACTAAGTAAAACTTTTTGTTCCTAACAGTACTCCTATACAACATGACACATAGTGCATGTTATGTACATAGTAAAGTATTTTTGTGCATTTGTTTCAGGGATATTAAAGTAAACATGTGCCCCTTTTTTCAACTTTTTTCTTGTTTTGCTTTAAGAAATTTAGGCATTGCAATGCAGGAGGAGAGGAACGGATTGTAAAAGTATACAGTATAAAGTGCAAGTAAAAATGTATATACTTTTTCTTACTTTTGCATAGGGGAATGACTGGATTAAGACCCTATACTTGATCTAACAAGTTTTAATTGGAAGCAAGTAAATAAGAAAATAATAATAATGGAAAGTTTTCCTTTAGCAAATAAATGCTCACAATAACATGAGGTTTGTAGCTTAAGCCAAATGTGTATGTGGTTCTCATCATTTCTAATGAGAAGTTGATAAAAGGGCAATAAAACATACCTTTTTCTTTCAAAGGCTAAAATATAATGTTTTCTGAAAAGCACACCATTTGTTTTCTACATCTAATAGAGGAATCAAGAGAAGACAAAAAACAGACATCACTTATTGTAAGTAGAAGCACAGGCTGCACATGCTTCTTAGTAAGGATAACCTTAATTACAGGTCAATTAAAGCCTGTGATTGTAGCTATCAAATATGGGACAATTGTTCCTATTAGGAGGGTTAAACTTCATTATGTCAATATGTTCATAGTCTTGTGTGTTTGTATTAAATTAATAGGTTATAGGGATGTGTTTTTTTTTTTTTGGTTTAAGGGTTTTCATTAAAACAAATCTTTTAAGATACAAAATAGGTTCAAATGAACATGACAGGAAAGTGTACAAAGGACCAACCTACCAAACATTACCATATGTATGTAAAATAAAAGTTGAAACCAGACATTTTAAAAAATCTGTTATACATAATAGGTCAAAATAATAACAGTTACAACACATTCCATATTATCTTTGAACGCGAATGGTCTCACAGGTACATACAAAAAAGAGAAGTGAACTCTATTAAGAAATGCAGAGTGCAAATAGCTATACTACAGGAGACACATTGGAAAGAACTGAGCATGTGAATTTGATAAAAGTATTTCAGGATGGTACGGCGGTGGTGATGCTGCGGTAGCGTTGTCGCCTCAGTCAGACATCGCCCGTTCGATTCTCAGAGAGTCTTGTGTGTGACGACATGCGTGAATCGGCGTTCCTTCGTTGAAGGTTGTGCATTAGGCCCGGCAAGCCAGCACATAAAAATCTACTTCCAATCATTAGCGGACCGGAGTTCCGCTGTGACGACCCCTAACCGGGAAAAGCTGAAAGACACAAACATACATTTCAGGACGGTTATTCAGCAGAATATCTGGGCAAAAGAAAAGGCGATTACTTAAATGAATTGCTCCAATAGTGACAGAACAGGGAAAAATATTTATGGTAGATTTGTAGTAGTAACGGGCTACTGCAAAGGAGGAGGATTGCACTGGCATGTATTTATGGTCCATCAAAAACTGCTACAATGGAGCTTAAGAAAATTCTGGGAGAAATGTTTTCAGCAGGGAATCTCCATAGATCAAGTGTTAAGGGCCCTATCCAAGACAAAGAACACAGCTTCCGTGGGACCTGATAATATCCCAGGCTGTATTGTGCACCATCTCCAGCAAGGACTAGCTTCACCATTAAGCACCTTATTCAACCACAGCCTAATAACAGGCCTTATTCCAGCAGAGTGGAGAACTGCCACTGTCATCCCTTTGCACAAAGGTGGTGCCACTACTGACCTGGGAAACTATCACCCAATTAGCTTACGTATGATCTGTAAAGCCATGCAGCGTATGAATCTTAAACAATGACATAGGCAATCTCCAAACACTGGACCCCACCCAATTTGGATTTGTCAGGTGCAGATCTTGCCTGTTGAACCTGGTTGACTTCTTTGAGACTGTCACCAAGACCCTGGATGAGGAAAAGTCAGTACATACAGCTTACCCTGACCTGGCCAAGGCCTTTGACAGAATCCCCCACTCAGGCATCATCGAAAAGCTAACTCAACTTGGCATAAATCCCTATCTCGTCAGCTGGGTGGCCAACTGGCTCACCGATGGCACCTATTTTGACCTAGTGGGTTCTAACACCTCCAACAGCAGACCTGTCACTAGTGGTGTTTATTTTATTTATTTTTTGTTAACCGGCAAAGTTTGACATGGAATGAAGCCAATTTTCAGCACAGGCCCGGGGAGAAACACTCCAGACCCATGTCTTTGTAATGTGGGAGGAAACTGGAGCACCCAGAGGAAACCCACACTGACGCAGGGAGGACATGCAGACTCCGCACAGAAGGCACTTCAGCCGATAATCAAACTGGAAAACCTCTTGATGTGAGGCGATAACGGTACCACTGCACCGTGTTCCCCAGGGATTTGTCCTGGGACCCTACTGCTTGGCATCTACTTCTCAGAGGTCCGGACAAAGACAAAAGACCTGTGGCTGACCAAGTTTGCAAATGACTGTAAGCTGGGTGCTGTCATTGACTCCTCAAATGATGTTAACATATTGCAAGAGGGTCTCACAGCAACAAAATGACTGGTGCCAAAGTCATGGCCTTAAGTTACACAAAAAAATGTATCATACCATTTGGCAAAAATACGGCCACTACTGATTACCACATCAACGGCATCCCCCTAAGCACATAATGGCAATCCCCTAATAAAATAACCTGCGGTGAGAAACCTGGGTACTCAAGTTGACAACAATCTCACATTCAACCATCATGTAGCGTCAGTGGTCAGAAATGCCTTTTACTTGGTTCATCGCAAGTAAAGGGATTGCATCCCGAAAAAAAGGCGATTACCTCTCTGTACTCCTCCCTCATTAGGCCTAAAATGGAGTACAATGCCTCATTTGGTATGTACCTTTCCAAACACCTGTACCAACTGGATAGGCCACAGAAATAGGTCCCAGAGAATCCAAGGCTTCCAACATCTGTCCTATGAGGACAGGCTCAAATCACAATCCCCTCTATACTCCGTATCGTACAGATTGCTCACAGGTGACCTGTCTCTTGCCTAGAAGGCAATATCAGACCCTGCCCACCTAAAGATGCTCCATATCCATAAGCCTAATTCCTCGTGCATTACCCACTTGAAAGGCCTAAATCTAATATGCGACATCAACAAAACCTGCTGGAGAGACAAGTATGTCTCTCGGAGGCTGCCCAGTCTCTGAAATAGACTTCCCATACATGTCAGAGTACCTTGCTGACCCTCTTCAAGAGCAACCTTGATGAGTGGATGAGAAACCAAAAAATTTGTCCCAGGGGTTCCACCTTTGTTCCTTACTGACGTGCTGACTGAGGTTTCTTTTTTGGGAATAAACTCTTGGCTAGGTATGTAAAGGCCCCAGGCCATTAGTGTAGTAACCTCCTATGATCCTGTGTATAATACAGGTGGGGACTGGAATTTGATTTGCAACAGTAAGGATGCATCTAGGGAGCCTAGAATGGAAAATATAACAAAAAAGGGTAGCTTTGTTAAGACATTTATAAAAAATATATTATATATGGGAAGATGTGAATTCAGTAGTAAGAGCCAGCGAGAAGTTGCATATATTATTCCCCAAAGTAGAAAGACTGGACTAGGCTAGACAAATTATATTTCACAGGAAAATGTGCATTTAATTGAAAGTTTTGAAACACCTCCAATAAATATTTCAGATCAATCACGGATAAGTAAAATAAAAATGCAGGGTAATGAAAAAGAAATGAAACATTGGCGCTTCCCCACCTATCTAGTGAACAGATAGGAATTTATGGACTAGGTAGGGGAAAATTATTTGGAAGTTATTAGGGAAGACAGAAATTTCTTCACAAAATATAGCTAGGGAGTGGGATAAAATGAAAGGAGTTTAAAAATAAAATAAAAGAAAGAGATAGGTTTTAAAAGTTGTGACATAGCCACCCTGGGCCAGTAAATCAAGGAGCCTGGATCCACACCACTGACACTGGAGAGGGACGTGCACTTGGAATACAAATAGATACAATCAGTATTTCCAGATGCAGACCTCTCTGCATCAAGCACAATTTCCCTTAAGAGCACACAGAGCACACACACAGCCCGGGGTGTGGGTGTGTCTGCTTCTCCCCAGGTCCCCAATAAGGCTCCCCAATGGCACTGTGAAACCAGTGCTTAGTGTCCCTGCCCCAAATAGCTGACACGCACGCTCTTTTAATTTTCATTTTCACACACACAAACTCATACAAACACCTGAGAAAGACTGGCACAGATTACCTGCTCTACCAACTTTGGCCAAGCTATAAGGCAAGTCCACTGTTACCAGTCAGTTACTATAAGACTCTTAAAAGGGTATTCAATTAAGCTGAGTGAAGTTATTAATACAAATGGCAATGTTGCCCAAATGGCAAGGCTTTCAAGTGTGGCCAGAGTTGTCACCAAATAAATATGTGCAGATACTCTCAAAGCTTAAATATTTTCTAAAAAGGGCCAGCCC